>NW_026125914.1:0-130247 GCF_943737965.1 Phodopus roborovskii | reverse complement strand
ATTGTACAGGATATTTTGCCTATCCTGGTTCTCTTGTTCTCCAATATAAAGTCCATTATTATTATCCTTTCAAGGTTCGTGAAGAATTGTGCTGGGATTTTAATGGGCATGGCACAGTATCTATGGATTGATTTCGACAAGATTGCCATTTTTACAATGTTCATCCTACCAAGAGCATGGGAGATCTTTCCATTTTCTGCTATCTTCTTGAATTTCTTTCTTTAAAGCCACAAAGTTCTTATTATTAGGTCATTTGCTTATTTGGTAAGCATTACCCAAAGGTATTCTATGTTGTATGTGGCTATTGTAAATGATGATGTTTCTCAGATCTCTTTCTCAGCCCCTTTGTTGTCTGAATAAAGTAGGATTACTCATCTTTTTTGAGAATATCTTGTATCCTGCTAGTTTGCTGGAGGTGTTTGTAAGCCTCAGGTGTTCCCTGGTAGAAGATGGGTTTTTTTTTTTTTTTTTTTTGTTTTTTTGTTTTTTGTTTCTGTTTTGTTTTTTTTTTTTTTTTTGGGTGGGGGTTCAATTTTGTAAACTATCATATCATCTGGAAATAGAGAAAGTTTGATTTCTTCATTTCCATTTTGTGTCTCCATGATCTACCTTTGTTTTCTTATTGCTTTAGCTAGTACTTCAAGTACAATATTGGAGATATGGAATGAGATGATAGCCTTGTCTTGTTCTTGATTTTAGAGAAATCCCCTTAAACTTCCCTCCATTCAATTTGATATTGTCTATTGGTCTATGAACAGTGCTCTTTTTATGTTTAGATATGTTCCTGTTACCCCTGATCGCTCCAAGGCCTTTTTCGTGAAAGGGTGTTGATTTTTGCTGAAGGCTTTTTCAGAATCTAAGGAGATTATCGGGTGGATATCTTTTTCAGTTTTTTTTGTAAGGTGGATCACCTTGATAGATTTTAGAATGTTAAACAACCCCTGCATACCAGTGATGAAGCCTACTTGGTCATGGTGGGTGATTTCTGTGATGTATGCTTGGATTCGGTTTGCCAGTATTTTATTTTGTATTTTTGCATCAATATTCATTAGGGATATTGTTCTGTAGTTTTTATTCCTAGTTGTGTCTTTGTGTGGCCTGAATACCAAGGTGATTGTGGCCTCCAAAAAAAAAGTGTTTGGCAATGAACTTTCTGTTTCTATTATGTGGAACAATTTGGGGAGTACGAAATTTAGATCTTCCTTGATTTTCCAGTAGAATTCTGGACTGAAGCCATCTGGCCCTGGTCTTTTTTGTGTGTCTGTCTGTCTGTCAGTCTGTCTCTCTCTCTCTCTCTCTCTCTCTCTCTCTCTCTCTCTCTCTGTGTGTGTGTGTGTGTGTGTGTGTGTGTGTGTGTGGGTGGAAGGCTTTTGATGACTGCTTCTACTTCGTTAGGGGTTTATAGGTCTATTTAAGTTGTTTGTCTGTTATTGATTTTATTTTGGTGATAATTTTCAAGAAATTTGTTCATTTCCTTTGCATTCTCAAGTTTTGTGGAGTACAGGTTTTCAAGGTATGACCTGAATATTGTCTGGAGCTCACAGAGTTCACACATTTAATCCCAGCCCTAGAGAGGTATAAAAGGTAGAAGCAGGGGATTGAGGAGTCAGTCTCAGAATTCTCCAGCCCCTCCAAGGAGAGGAAGGTGTCTGAAACTTGGTGAGAGTTTGTGGAGACAGGAATAGCGCTTTCTTCCTGACATAAAGGTAAGAGGTAGTGGCTTGGCTTTCTCTGGATCTGCTATGTATCTTGCTGCACTCAACATTATTGGCAGCACATGGGAGTTAGAGGAAGTCAGATCTCTGTGAGTTGTCGGGTAGCATAGCACGGTCTTAGAGCTAGTACCAGGAATGTAGGGTGTGACCACTGACAAACACTGTCTCAAAAAAATACAATTGATTTTGTAATTTTCAACACGATCAAACTCAGTTCAATCTCTGTCCTGAAAGTAGACGTAATTAACACGAACATGTCTTGTTTCGTTATTCTTCCACTAAGATTGGAAGGTTACTGAAGCCCTGGTTAGATTCCAGTGGTCATGGCAATGGTTACATGAAATGGAAATCTGATTAAAGACTATAAAACTAATTATTTAACAATACAGAGACAGATGCTTAGAGTTTGAGATGACTTGGAGAATGGGTTTTTACTGTTACCATAGACTCAGTTCAATCTGTTTCCTGATGGGAGATCCAATCAAACTGGTCACATACAAGCTATAGCACTAAGCTCAGGTAGGAGGATTAATGAGATTTCCATGTCAGCTCAGAATGAAAAAAGAGTTTAGATAGGGCTGAGCTTCATTGATCCAATGAATATGGAAATCTTACAACTGTCTACATGTCATCATGAGAGTAAATCCCAGAATTGAAAATTGGGGGAGAAGTTTTGTTTGCTTGTTTGTTTTGTTTTGTTAATTTTTTGTTTTTTTTTTTTCAAGACACGGTTTCTGTGTATTGCATTGCAGTCTGTACTGGAATTCAATCTGTAGAACAGGCTTCTCTTGAACTCACAGAGATCTGCCTGCCTCTGTGCCCCAAGTGCCGGGACTAAATGTGTGAGAAACCAATGCCTGTGCATGGACTAGTGTTAGAGTTAACCTGAGTCTTTGGTACAATCTGGTCTCCCCCCACACACACCTTTCCCACATCTGATTCTCTCAAGCCACAGCTGTGAAAGCTCAAGTATGATTGGGTGGGGATATGCTCAATTATCCAATCAGATGGCAGAATATGGCTGATGGTGGCGATTTGAATGGAAGGTGTAAGAGGATATGGGCATATAAGGGTCATCCTGGCCAGGTTAAACAGAGTTGTTTGGATCCTCAAGTCACTAACACAACTGCTGGGATTGGAACACCTCTTATGTGTGTGCTGATCAGGTTAGCCATTCAAGCCCTTCAGGACATACAACCTTACCAAGGATCTCCAGTCCCTCGGGCCATCTTAGTAACCTTGGATTTGTTATTATGTTTGGTTTTGCTATTTGAAGCTGAAAATCTCATTTAGCCCTGGTTAGCCTAGAACCCCACATGCAGCTTAGTGTTATGAGAGTATTATGAGATTTGCTGATTCAGCAGAAGGGTCGACCTAGGTGAGTCAGAAAGTGTGACATGGAGGGGAAGAGTGTGGATGGAGAGAAGTGACTACAGAGTTCAGAATGTGGGTCGAGTTGAATCAGAGCTGTCTTGGAGAAGTGAATAAATGAAAAGAGACAGTGGTGCATGGAGCACAGGTGCTAACCTGCTGCGCCCTTTAAGAGAATGATGAGGTTGCGATATTCAGGGGTTAAGACACACTGAGCAAGTACCGACCAACAACTCCAATCTGGCTTAAAAGGATTTAATTCAATGTGATTATGGACTTGTTAACTGAAGATGAAGAAAATTCTGTAGAAGCCCACAGATGGCCATGAATCTCAGCGAAGCATCAAGTTGACAAATTGTCAGTACTCAAACTCCTAAAGAGTGGTCTGGGGCTCATCTTGGCTGCAGGTCTAAAATATTAGAAATGACAGTGACTGTCTCCATTTCACATATTCTCCCAACAACCCCCACTGATTGAATGCAAAGTAAACTTGGCTGTGGGATTTGTAACTTTGATCTTGTGGATCAAGAAAGACATTTGAAGATGATTTCCCACAAAAGAGTCTAGCTCTTGTTTACTTTTCCACTCTCTCATTGCCCAGGGTTGTAGTATTCTGGGGAGCAGTGTTTTTGATTAGCAGAATAACGGGGAGATTTGTTGCCATGGTGGCTCATGTCCATGAGCATGAGTCCTTTGAGGGACCTATGCCTATGAGAAGTCAGACAGTGTGTAATAGGAAATATGGGTTTTCCAACATTTCTAGACTAGTGACCAAAGCCCGGCAGGGTTTACGCCATGAAGGGGCAGAGAGTCCTGCTGAAAGTGACTTGTCTGAAAGGATTAATTCCTCTGAATATTCCCATAGCACCTGTCTGTGTGAAGGTCAAGATGAGTTCGCCATTGACACTCCAGATGCTGGCAAGAAGTAGTCTCCTCAAAAATGAAGCCTTGGCTATCTCTGCTCTGAATAAACTACCCATGGAGCTCTTCCCACCGCTATTCAAAGATGCCTTTAAGGGGAAACAAACCAAGATCCTAAGTGCTATGGTGGCAGCCTGGCCTTTCAGATGCCTTCCCTTGGGAGCCCTGATGAAGTTTCCTGACCTGGAGATCTTGAAGGCTGTGCTGGCTGGCCTTGATTTGCTGATTCAGCAGAAGGATCGACCTAGGTGAGTCAGAAAGTGTGACATGGAGGGGAAGAGTGTGGATGGAGAGAAGTGACTACAGAGTTCAGAATGTGGGTCGAGTTGAATCAGAGCTGTCTTAGAGAAGTGAATAAATGAAAAGAGACAGTGGTGCATGGAGCGCACTGCTAAGAGATGTAGTCAACACACAATGAGTCTACCTCGGCCTCTGTAGCCAGGCCCTAGAAAGGAAACTTTTGAGTCTTGGTTTCCAGGATGCACACAAGGGAAGTGGATGTGTGAGGTGAAAGCCGATTATACATTGGCAGTCCTGCCATTTGAATCCCCTTCTTGTTTGACCAACAGGAATTGCAAATTAGAGGTGCTTGATTTTCGGGATGCCCATCATAACTTCTGGAACGTGTGGGCTGGAACAGAGGATGGTGTCTGCTCTCCAGATGTCGTCGTAGAGACCCAACCAGTGGTGCACCATCCCGAAAGACAGGGAAAAGAGGTTGTGACTGTGATGATGAACCTTTCCCTCCATTCCAGACATCTCTGTGAATACCTGGAATGTTTCCACTGCTGGGCCCAGCAGAGAAAAGATGTGCTGCAGGTGATCTGTGAAAAGCTGGAGTTTGGGGCCCGCCCCTGTCTATAACCCCCTAGAGCTGCTGGAGGTATTTGCGCCATGCAGTATAAGGGAACTGGAAGTGAATGCTCGCTGGGACCTGAGGACCCTTGCAAAGTTTGCCCCTGGCCTGGGCCAGATGAAAAACCTTCAGAAACTCCTTCTTCATGAAGTCTTCACACCCTTGCGTTGGTTGTGGAACCAAGAGATGAAACGAAGGTGTTTTCGACAGATCGTTTCTCAGTTCTCCCAACTCAACAAGCTCCAGCATCTCTGTTTGAATCGTGTCTTCCTCCTGAATGCAAGACTGGACCAAGTGCTCAGGTAAGGAAGGATAGAGAGCTTGTTTCACAGGCCAGAGAAGAGCCTTTCCGTGTTACATGAAACATCAGTGTACACCTGGGGCTTGCCAGCCACTGGTGACTACACACGGATATGACCTCTGAATGATTGCTCTAGTAGTCTTTCTGCTATTCTTGCCACCATCACCGAGAAACGGTCTTTGAAACCTGACCTACAGAGGGGAGGGTGTTTTAAGTCACATGTTGCCCCATGTCAGCACTGTCCTCAGAACTGTATGCACAGTTTACATCGCTCTCTGATTTTCCAAGGGACAGGGGCTCTCTGAGCACAGGTAGTGTCTAAGTCAATGGAAAATTACTGAGAGTGAAGTGATTAGGGTGGGTCAAAGGGAAGACCTCTCAGTAGTACAGAGGCTGTGCTAGGAGGTGGGACTCATGAGGACCAATGTTAGCACACACAGAGAAGGCTCTGAGTTGCCACCAGGTCTTCTTTCTTGGCTTCCTGCTGGCCCCATTTGTCATCTGATGAGGCTTTGAGTTTGACAGCGCAGGGGAACCAGGGTTGGGGACCTAAGCAGTCACATGATTTTGCCTGTGCTATTACTTCTCCATCTGAGAGCATTCTGGAATTGACCTCCACCAAGATCTCAGAACGACATTAGGACACACTAACCACTGCTCACTTGAAGTTGGTGCCCTTTGTCTACCACTATTAAACTTACTGAGATAATCTGCCTTGTCTTTCTGTAGGAACTTGGAGAGTCCCTTAGAGACCCTAGCAATCACTCGCTGCTCACTATCAGAATCAGACATGAGTTACCTGTCCCAGTGCCCAAGCGTCCATCGGCTCACACATCTGGACCTGAGTGGTGTCACCTTTTTAAATTTAAGTCATCCACTTCTGGGAAGACTGCTAGAGAGATTGACAGCTACCCTGCAGACATTAAAATTGAAGGGTTGTATGCTCATGGACTTCCAAATGGATGTCATCCTCCCTGCCCTGAGCCAGTGTTCCCAGCTGGTGGAGGTGAATTTGATGAAGAACTTCCTGTCTTTGACCAGCCTTAAGAAGCTGCTTCAGCACACTGCCCACCTGACACAGCTCACCTTGGAGATGTATCCTGCCCCTGGTGAAGTGTATGATGACTTTGGTGATGTCCTGCCAGACAGATTTGTCCAATGTTGTTCTGAGCTCTTGGACACTCTTAGAGCAATAAGACAGCCAAAGGAGGTCTACTTTGTGAGTAAGAAGTGTCTAGATTGCAGGCGATTCTGTGTCTATCACCAAGAGGCCTCCCTATGTTCATGTTGGGAATAAAGGATGAGAGATTACTGCTGGCCTGAGAAAGGAAATCAAGGACTCCAGTGACTCTTTAGAGAGACACAGAGCTTGTCTATTCAAGGTGTTTTGGATATACTTGGAGACAATGTCATACCAAGGAATCAGAGGAGAGAGAGAGAGAGAAGCTTTGACATGGACAATCAGGGCCTGCTCATCTGCTCAGGGCCAACGGTGAAGACCCAACCTCAGATAGGAAAAGGGATTTGAGAACACTGTGTACTGACCCCACCACAGTCAGTGTGTGAGAGTTCAGATACACAGGGGAGGGGATAAAGACAGAGCATAGTACAAAGAGCACCATGGACTGGATGAAATGTGTTCCATGTCTCTGCCTCCACCTTTTCTTTGCCTGACTTACATAAAGATTTGTAATATGTGCACATATAGTTCCTTTTTGAAGAGTAACATTGACTGTAGAATGAACTGTTGTTGAGGGCACGGTCCTCTCCCTTTTCAACTGAGATCTGTCTTTCTGTGTTTATGAGAGGCATTTAAGCTGGATATTACTTGCCTCGCCCACCATCCTTAACGTTACAGTTTCCAATAAGCTCAATAAAAAATGCTTTTGCATGAGAGAGTGTGTTGCACACTTTTAATTTACTAAGGTTTTCCCTTGACAATCCCAGACTTATGCACTGTGCTCACTGTGTTTGCATACTCTTGTGTCTCTTTGTCTCTACACCTTCTGCGTCTTAGAACTTTCAGGCAGATGCTAACCTAACATGCCACACTCTTGGGATTTTTATACCTCAGCTTCATGTAATCTCATCATAAAGTCCGAGATAAACTCTTGGAATGATGGATGACTCAGCGAATGAGGGTGCTTCATAACTTCTCTGGGGACCAGTGTTTGATCTTAGCGGGCAGAAACACGTGGACCTCTTTCCGGATATCTGACATTCATTTCTGGTTTCTGGAAGCGCTTGCTGTTACCTCCATATACATACACACATACCACACACATGCCCTTCAAAAGACATTTTCTTAAAGATAAGTAAAGTTAAAGTATGGAAAAACACAAATGAATTTATAGTATTAAACAGGAAGCCAGTGTAGAGGTGGATATCCCCACAGGGTTTAACCCATCAAAGTATGAAAAAGATAATAGCAAGTAGACTGATGACGCCCATGTGGGAGTCTCCATAGATTCCCACATAGACAGTTGCGGTAAACGGTCCCTATGTGTTTCTGCAGCCTGGCCTTGTCCTCCCTGCCTGCATCTTGATTCGAGTCGGCTCAGTGTTTACTTGTGGGTGTTTGCTTATGCTTCCATCAGGTACTAGATGAGGGCTCCATGGTGTTTGATAAATTAGTTGTTGATCTCATTATCAGGGAAGGGCATTTATGGTAGCCTTTGCTACAAATTTTTAACTGGGGTCATTCTCGTAGGTATTTGGACATTTCTTTAGGTTCAGTTTTCTCTTCAATCCTATAATGGCTCCCCTTTTTATGGTCTCTCTCTTTCTCTTTCTCTCTCTTTTCTCTCTTCTATTCCTCTGTTGGCTCAGTCTTCCTAATCCCACGTGGTTTCCCCTCCTCCCCTTCTATTTCTCCTAGTCCCCACCACACTAACGGCTCCCCAATCCCCTTGTGCTCTGGAGAATTTTTTGTTTCCACCTTCATTGAGGGACCTTATATGAATATCTTAGATCTTCCTTGTCTATCAGTTTCTCTGGTGTTGTCAATTATATGCTGGTGATCCTTTGCTCTATGTCTAAAATACATATGTGAGCAAGTACATAGCATGTCCTTCTTTTTGTGATTGTGTTACTTCATTCAGGATGGTTTCTTCAAGTTCCATCCTCTTGCCTGAGAATTTCAAGATTCCATTGTTTTTTTCTTTCCCCCCACAGAGTAGTATTCCATTGTGTAGAAGTGCCATCATATCTTCTTTATCCATTCTTCAGTTGAGGGGCATCTAGGTTGCATCCACGTTCTTGCTGTTACAAATAATGCACCACGAACACAGTTGAGCACATGTCTTTGTTGCATGGATGTGCATCCTTTGGGTATATGACTAAGAGAGGGATCAGCGGGTCCTGTGGTAGACTGATTCCCAATTTCCTGAGGAACCGCCACACTGACCTCCAAATTGGCTGTGTAAGTTTGCACTCTCAGCAGCAGAGAAGGAGTGTTCTCCTTTCTCCACATCCTCTCCTGCATAAGACGTCATTGGTGTTCCGAATTTTAGCCATTCTGGCAGGAATAAGATGGTATCTCAAAGTTCTTTTGATTTGCATTTCCCTGATAGTTAAGGATGTTGATCACTTCATTTTGTGTCTTTCGGCCATTTTGAATTCCTCCATTGAGAATACTTTTCATTTCTGTACCCCCGTTTTTTAATAGGGTTATTTGGTGTTTTGATGGCTATTTTCTTGCTTTTTTTTTTTTTTTTTTTTTGGTATATTTTGGAGATCAGCCCTGTGTCAGATGTAGGAGTGGTGAAAAACTTCCCAGTCTGTGGGCTGCCATTTGGTCTTGTCAACTGTGTCCTTTGCTTTATAGAAGCTTCTAAGTTTGAGGAGGTCCCATTTACTAATTGTCAATCTCAGTGTCTGGAATTAAGTTTCGAAGGGGTCTTCTATACCAATTTGTTCAAGGGTACCTCCCCACTTTCTCTTCTAAGAGGTTCAGTGTGGCAGGATTTATCACGATGTGTTTGATCCGTTTGACTTGAGGTTTGTGCATGGCGATAGACATGGTTCTATCTGCAGTTCTACACACCATCATCCAGTTGTGCCAGCATCATTTTTTGAAGATGATTTACTCCTACCATTGTATAGTTTTAACCGTTTTGTCAAAAATCAGGTGTTCGAAGGTGTGTGCGTTATTATCATGTTTTCTATTCAATTCCATTGGTCTACTGCTCTATTTCTTGGCGATACCAGGTCCCTTTCAGGAGGATTGCTCTTTAGTAGAGCTTAAAGTTGGGAATGGTGATGACCTCTGAACTTCCTTTATTGTACAGGATATTTTGCCTATCCTGGTTCTCTTGTTCTCCAATATAAAGTCCATTATTATTATCCTTTCAAGGTTCGTGAAGAATTGTGCTGGGATTTTAATGGGCATGGCACAGTATCTATGGATTGATTTCGACAAGATTGCCATTTTTACAATGTTCATCCTACCAAGAGCATGGGAGATCTTTCCATTTTCTGCTATCTTCTTGAATTTCTTTCTTTAAAGCCACAAAGTTCTTATTATTAGGTCATTTGCTTATTTGGTAAGCATTACCCAAAGGTATTCTATGTTGTATGTGGCTATTGTAAATGATGATGTTTCTCAGATCTCTTTCTCAGCCCCTTTGTTGTCTGAATAAAGTAGGATTACTCATCTTTTTTGAGAATATCCTGTATCCTGCTAGTTTGCTGGAGGTGTTTGTAAGCCTCAGGTGTTCCCTGGTAGAAGATGGGTTTTTTTTTTTTTTTTTTTTGTTTTTTTTGTTTTTTGTTTCTGTTTTGTTTTTTTTTTTTTGGGTGGGGGTTCAATTTTGTAAACTATCATATCATCTGGAAATAGAGAAAGTTTGATTTCTTCATTTCCATTTTGTGTCTCCATGATCTACCTTTGTTTTCTTATTGCTTTAGCTAGTACTTCAAGTACAATATTGGAGATATGGAATGAGATGATAGCCTTGTCTTGTTCTTGATTTTAGAGAAATCCCCTTAAACTTCCCTCCATTCAATTTGATATTGTCTATTGGTCTATGAACAGTGCTCTTTTTATGTTTAGATATGTTCCTGTTACCCCTGATCGCTCCAAGGCCTTTTTCGTGAAAGGGTGTTGATTTTTGCTGAAGGCTTTTTCAGAATCTAAGGAGATTATCGGGTGGATATCTTTTTCAGTTTTTTTGTAAGGTGGATCACCTTGATAGATTTTAGAATGTTAAACAACCCCTGCATACCAGTGATGAAGCCTACTTGGTCATGGTGGGTAATTTCTGTGATGTATGCTTGGATTCGGTTTGCCAGTATTTTATTTTGTATTTTTGCATCAATATTCATTAGGGATATTGTTCTGTAGTTTTTATTCCTAGTTGTGTCTTTGTGTGGCCTGAATACCAAGGTGATTGTGGCCTCCAAAAAAAAAGTGTTTGGCAATGAACTTTCTGTTTCTATTATGTGGAACAATTTGGGGAGTACGAAATTTAGATCTTCCTTGATTTTCCAGTAGAATTCTGGACTGAAGCCATCTGGCCTTGGTCTTTTTTGTGTGTCTGTCTGTCTGTCAGTCTGTCTCTCTCTCTCTCTCTCTCTCTCTCTCTCTCTCTCTCTCTCTCTCTGTGTGTGTGTGTGTGTGTGTGTGTGTGTGTGTGTGGTGGAAGGCTTTTGATGACAGCTTCTACTTCGTTAGGGGTTTGTAGGTCTATTTAAGTTGTTTGTCTGTTATTGATTTTATTTTGGTGATAATTTTCAAGAAATTTGTTCATTTCCTTTGCATTCTCAAGTTTTGTGGAGTACAGGTTTTCAAGGTTTGACCTGAATATTGTCTGGAGCTCACAGAGTTCACACATTTAATCCCAGCCCTAGAGAGGTATAAAAGGTAGAAGCAGGGGATTGAGGAGTCAGTCTCAGAATTCTCCAGCCCCTCCAAGGAGAGGAAGGTGTCTGAAACTTGGTGAGAGTTTGTGGAGACAGGAATAGCGCTTTCTTCCTGACATAAAGGTAAGAGGTAGTGGCTTGGCTTTCTCTGGATCTGCTATGTATCTTGCTGCACTCAACATTATTGGCAGCACATGGGAGTTAGAGGAAGTCAGATCTCTGTGAGTTGTAGGGTAGCATAGCACGGTCTTAGAGCTAGTACCAGGAATGTAGGGTGTGACCACTGACAAACACTGTCTCAAAAAAAATACAATTGATTTTGTAATTTTCAACACGATCAAACTCAGTTCAATCTCTGTCTTGAAAGTAGACGTAATTAACACGAACATGTCTTGTTTCGTTATTCTTCCACTAAGATTGGAAGGTTACTGAAGCCCTGGTTAGATTCCAGTGGTCATGGCAATGGTTACATGAAATGGAAATCTGATTAAAGACTATAAAACTAATTATTTAACAATACAGAGACAGATGCTTAGAGTTTGAGATGACTTGGAGAATGGGTTTTTACTGTTACCATAGACTCAGTTCAATCTGTTTCCTGATGGGAGATCCAATCAAACTGGTCACATACAAGCTATAGCACTAAGCTCAGGTAGGAGGATTAATGAGATTTCCATGTCAGCTCAGAATGAAAAAAGAGTTTAGATAGGGCTGAGCTTCATTGATCCAATGAATATGGAAATCTTACAACTGTCTACATGTCATCATGAGAGTAAATCCCAGAATTGAAAATTGGGGGAGAAGTTTTGTTTGCTTGTTTGTTTTGTTTTGTTAATTTTTTGTTTTTTTTTTTCAAGACACGGTTTCTGTGTATTGCATTGCAGTCTGTACTGGAATTCAATCTGTAGAACAGGCTTCTCTTGAACTCACAGAGATCTGCCTGCCTCTGTGCCCCAAGTGCCGGGACTAAATGTGTGAGAAACCAATGCCTGTGCATGGACTAGTGTTAGAGTTAACCTGAGTCTTTGGTACAATCTGGTCTCCCCCCACACACACCTTTCCCACATCTGATTCTCTCAAGCCACAGCTGTGAAAGCTCAAGTATGATTGGGTGGGGATATGCTCAATTATCCAATCAGATGGCAGAATATGGCTGATGGTGGCGATTTGAATGGAAGGTGTAAGAGGATATGGGCATATAAGGGTCATCCTGGCCAGGTTAAACAGAGTTGTTTGGATCCTCAAGTCACTAACACAACTGCTGGGATTGGAACACCTCTTATGTGTGTGCTGATCAGGTTAGCCATTCAAGCCCTTCAGGACATACAACCTTACCAAGGATCTCCAGTCCCTCGGGCCATCTTAGTAACCTTGGATTTGTTATTATGTTTGGTTTTGCTATTTGAAGCTGAAAATCTCATTTAGCCCTGGTTAGCCTAGAACCCCACATGCAGCTTAGTGTTATGAGAGTATTATGAGATTTCCTGATTCAGCAGAAGGGTCGACCTAGGTGAGTCAGAAAGTGTGACATGGAGGGGAAGAGTGTGGATGGAGAGAAGTGACTACAGAGTTCAGAATGTGGGTCGAGTTGAATCAGAGCTGTCTTGGAGAAGTGAATAAATGAAAAGAGACAGTGGTGCATGGAGCACAGGTGCTAACCTGCTGCGCCCTTTAAGAGAATGATGAGGTTGCGATATTCAGGGGTTAAGACACACTGAGCAAGTGCCGACCAACAACTCCAATCTGGCTTAAAAGGATTTAATTCAATGTGATTATGGACTTGTTAACTGAAGATGAAGAAAATTCTGTAGAAGCCCACAGATGGCCATGAATCTCAGCGAAGCATCAAGTTGACAAATTGTCAGTACTCAAACTCCTAAAGAGTGGTCTTGGGCTCATCTTGGCTCCAGGTCTAAAATATTAGAAATGACAGTGACTGTCTCCATTTCACATATTCTCCCAACATCCCCCACTGATTGAATGCAAAGTAAACTTGGCTGTGGGATTTGTAACTTTGATCTTGAGGATCAAGAAAGACATTTGAAGATGATTTCCCACAAAAGAGTCTAGCTCTTGTTTACTTTTCCACTCTCTCATTGCCCAGGGCTGTAGTATTCTGGGGAGCAGTGTTTTTGATTAGCAGAATAATGGGGAGATTTGTTGCCATGGTGGCTCATTTCCATGAGCATGAGGCCTTTGAAGGAACTATGGCTATGAAAAAGTCAGACAGTGTGTAATAGGAAATACGGATTTTCCAACATTTCTAGACTAGCGACCAAAGCCCGACAGGGTTTATGCCATGAAGGGACAAAGAGACCTTCTAAAATTGACTTGTCTGGAAGGGTTAATTCCTCTGAATATTACCATAGCACCTGTCTGTGTGAAGGTTAAGATGAGTTCGCCATTGACACTCCAGATGCTGGCAAGAAGTAGTCTGCTCAAAAATGAAGCCTTGGCTATCTCTGCTCTTAATAAGCTACCCATGGAGCTCTTCCCACCGCTATTCAAAGATGCCTTTAAAGGGAGACAAACAAAGATCCTGAGTGCTATGGTGGCAGCCTGGCCTTTTAGGTGCCTTCCCTTGGGAGACCTGATGAAGTTTCCTGACCTGGAGATCTTGAAGGCTGTGCTGGGTGACCTTGATTTGCTGATTCTGCAGAAGGATCAACCTAGGTGACTAAGAAAATGTGACATGGAGGGGAAGAGTGTGGATGGAGAGAAGTGACTACAGAGTTCAGAATGTGGGTCGAGTTGAATCAGAGCTGTCTTAGAGAAGTGAATAAATGAAAAGAGACAGTGGTGCATGGAGCGCACTGCTAAGAGATGTAGTCAACACACAATGAGTCTACCTCGGCCTCTGTAGCCAGGCCCTAGAAAGGAAACTTTTGAGTCTTGGTTTCTAGGATGCACTCAAGGGAAGTGGATGTGTGAGGTGAAAGCCGATTATACATTGGCAGTCCTGCCATTTGAAGCCCCTTCTTATTTGACCAACAGGAATTGCAAATTAGAGGTGCTTGATTTTCGGGATGCCCATCATAACTTCTGGAACGTGTATGCTTGAACATAGCATGGTGTCTGCTCTCCAGATGTCGTCAGAGAGACCCAAAGAGTGGTGCATCATCCCGAAAGTCAAGGAAAAGAGGTTGTGACTGTGATGATGAACCTTTCCCTCCATTCTAGCCATCTCTGTGAATACCTGGAGTGTTCCCACTGCGGGGCCCAGCAGAGAAATGTGCTGCAGGTGATGTGCCATCATATCTTCTTTATCCATTCCTCAGTTGATCAGCATCTAGGTTGAGTCCAGGTTCTTAGTATTACAAATAATACAGCCATGAACACAGCTGAGCACATGTCTTAGTTGCATGGATGTGGATTCTTCGGTTATATGACAAAGAGGGGGATCACCGGGTTGTTTGGTAGACTGATTCCCAATGTCCTGAGGAACTGCCACACTGACCTCCAACATGGCTGTGCAAGTTTGCACTCTGAACAGCAGAGCAAGAATGTTCCTCTTTCTACATATCCTCTCCTGCAATAAGTTATCATTGGTGTTCCTAATTTTAGCCATTCTAGCTGGAGTAAGATGGTATCTCAAAGTTCTCTTGATTTTCATTTCCCTGATAGCTAAGGATGTTGATCACTTTCTTTTGTGTCTTTCATCCTTTTTGAATTCCTCTTTTGAAAATCCTTTTCAGTTCTGTACCCCGTTTTTTAATAGGATTATTTGGTGTTTTGATGACTGTTTTCTTGCTTATTTTATATAATTATAAATTATAAATATATATATATAAATAATATAAATATATATATATATATATATAATCTGTCAGATGTAGGATTGGTGAAAATATTTTCCCAGTCTGTGGGATGCCATTTGGTCTTGTCAACTGTGTCCTTTGCCTTCCATAATCTATCATTACATGGGTAATATATTGTTAGATGACTCTAAATTATAAATATTAGGAAAAATGTTTGAGAAAGTAAAGGAAGATTTACCTGGCTGGGGATTACAAATTGCACCTGAAAAAAAAATACAAAAAGGAGAGTCTATCAACTACTTAGGATATAAAATAGGTCTACAGAAAATTAGACCATAAAAAGTACATATCAGAAGAGATCACAACAAGACTCTTAATGATCTTCAAAATTTACTAAGAGAGATTTCTCAACTGCAAACCATTATTGGAGTACAAGGGCATGATTTGAAAAACCTGAAAATGGCCCTAAAAGTAGATAAGGACTTGAATAGTCCAAGAATACTATCAGCTAAAGCTGAGAAGGAATTAGAATGGGTAGAAAAGAGGATACTAGAAGCACATGTGGACAGTGTGAATCCAAACCTAGACTGTATTCTGGTTATATTACCATCTAGAGAATATCCTTCAGGGATTTTGTTGCAGAGAGAAGATATCATATTAGAATGGATATTCCTACCACATAAACAGAATAAAAAACTAAAAACATATATAGAAAAGATCTCTGACTTGATTATAAAAGATAAATTAAGACTTCATTAGCTAATAGGAAGGGACCCAGCAGAAATTATAGTACCTTTAACTAATGAGGAAATTTCCTCCTTATGGAAAGATAACGAATATTGGCAGAGAGATAGCAGTAATTTTTATAGGGAACGATTAGCAACAACTATCTCAAAACTGAGAGAATCAAATTCATAAAGAAAACTATGTGGATCCTTCCACGCATTGGACGAAAAACACCTATTTCTGGAGTTCATACATTCTACACTAATGCAAAAAATTGGGTAAGGCGGGATATAATAAATCAGGAAAAAATAGCAAAGTGGTTCAAAGCCCTTACAATTCTGTACAAAAGGCAGAATTGTATGCCATTCTCAGGTACTTATGGATTTTAAAGAACCTCTCAATATAGTTACTGACTCTCAATACGCAGAGAGTGTCGTTTTACACATTGAGACTGCAGAATTTATTCCTGACAATACAGAATTAACTTCCTTGTTTATACAGTTACAAGATAATATCAGAAAGAGGACTCATCCACGTGAACAGCAAAGGTTTAAAAAGGGATTTTTCTATCACTTGGGAACAAGCCAAGGAAATATTAAGGAAATGTCCTACTTGCTCATTCTATAACCAAACTTCTTTACCACCAGGCAGTAACCCTAAAGTTTTAAATAGGAATTAAATATGGCAAATGGATGTGTTTCATTTTGCAGAATTTGGAAAATTAAAATATGTACATCACACTATAGATACATTTTCAGGGTTTCAAAGGGCTACTGCTCTGAGCTCTGAAAAGGCTGATTCTGTTATCATACACCTATTAAAGGTAATGGACATTATGGGCATACCTGCACAAATAAAACCTGACAATGCTCCAGCATATGGCTCCAGCAATATGAAACAGTTTTTTGAGTATTATAACATAAAGCACAAAACTAGTATACCACACAATCCTACAGGACAAGCAGTGTTTGAGAGATCCAATCATACTTTAAAAGAAATGATCCATAAACAGGCAGGAGCAACCAAGTCACCCAAACATAGATTACATAATGCTTTATTAATATTAAACTTTCTTAATGTTGATTAAAAAGGAAAAACAGCTGCAGAAAGACACTGGACAATAGAAAAAACTTCTGAACTAAATCAGCCAGTGTACTTCAAGGATGTACTTACCTCATAATGGAAAGCAGGATATGTGTTACGTTGGGGTAGGTGTTTTGCATTTGTATCTACAGGAGAAGAAAAACTATGGATACCATCTAAGTTAATCAAGATCCGAGTTGAACAAGAGAAACATCTTAATAAAGAGAAATAACAAGTCATCCTACAAATTAGGTCCCATGAGGTGTGCGGAGGCCTCTCAAAGGTAGGAGAAGTGTTCTGTTCTTGTTCTCACAGGAAAACAGAGAAAACCTATCATCAAACAGCCAAAAGACACTGAATATGTAGGTACCTACAGAAGAGAAGACAGCTCTTCAGATATAAGGTGAAAAAATATTTAATTGTAGCAAACTATTTCTATACAGAAATCGATTTCTCTTTACTATCTAGTATTCCTGAAGTCCCAATTCATGTAAACAAATGCTGGCTTTGGAGTTGGATTTGGCTTTTCTTCTCTAAATTCAAGCATGTTGTTAAGATTAATTTCATGGTTTCTGCCTTAAATCAAGAAGCCAATTGGTGTAAGGCAGAAGAAAACAAAATCTAGGGACTCATTTCTCAGGCAATTTTCTATGTGAAATCCTAATTTTCTCACATATGTTTTAATGCTTATTGTTGTCTTTCCTTAAAACTTGAAAATTTTACTTTAATATTGATGTGTAACTTTTCCACAAGGAATAATAACGATTCCTAACAGCAGTCTTTGAACTCTCCGGAAAGAAGATGGGGCCCCACATCGTTTCCACTTGACTCAACCTGATGCATCTGAACTACAAACATCAACTTAAAACCGGTTTGAGACTGTTTTGCTCAAGAGAACTCATGACTAGCTAGCTGTAATGGTGCACCTTCTTATTACACCCTGGCCAGAGTTTCAAACAGAACTACAGTCAAGCATTTTCTGTCACACAGTGACTAGCTACATATGTCACAGCCATTTCTGTTGAGAATATCAGTTGCTAAAAATTTTCTTCCTACAGGATACATTGGAGCAATCATCGTCCCATTTTAGTTGGAAGTAACCTTAAGATAATGACGCCTCCTTTCCCTACCCTTGGAATTTTGGGATAATAGTCATTTTCTTTGGTTTGGTTTTAGTTATTTAGGGTTGGCTATGGAAGGTGATGCTTACACTCGGGTTTATCTTTTAGAGAGGAATAGGGAATGGTTGGGAAAGGTATGGTTTAGATGGGATATAGGTAGATTAGCCTATTTTCTAGTGAATTTGAGTAAGAATGAGATAGTATTTTACAGCTTACATTGTTATGTATTCTTATATGTGGTAAGCTATGTAAAATTAAGTTTATATTTTGTTATATTGTTTGAAATCTTTCCACTTACGATGTTTTATGCACATTATTTTTTACCATATTCTATGTATGTATACTTTTCTTGTATTCAAGACGTTTAATATATTGATACAATTTGGGATATTATCATGCTGCCCTTTATAGTTCTACCTCTTGTCTTGACATTTCTACTCTACCTCTATTTTAGGGATTTATATGTATGTATATGTATAGTTTTATTGTTTAAATATGTGTTCCTGCTTTACTCAGTAAAGTTTTAATCAGTTTTTTAGCTAAGTTCCTGAGTATTACAGATTATCTTCACTCATGTTTCCTGTACCTATGTGATTAGTCAGATATAGATGCTTAATCTTCAATCACTTCATAGACATGCAGAACATGGCATTTAAATGTTTTAATATTAGTACTCCATTGATATGAGACACTATTGCTCCTGACAGCACTGTGCACTTTCCCAAAAATATGTTGGACACTGTTGTTGCTCCTGCTGGAGTTCATTCTCAACTCAGCTAATGGTCTGTTGGGCAAAGAATTGCCCCCACCTTGACCAATGGTTTGGACATGCAGTCCTATGTGCTTGCAGGAGACAAATATAGAAGACTGCTGGACCTTGCCAAGTCAGGGTAAGACAGCCATTCTATCTCCCTGATATTGCTGTGGTCTGTCAAGTTCTCTTGGCCTCAGCCAAAACTGGGTGTACCAACGTTGCTGTGAGACCTAGGGTGACTGTCCAGTTGGCTTGCTATTTCTGTCCTTGCTGCACATTTTGGAAGTTGTCCACCCACACTTCCTGTGTACTGTAGTATCGTTATTTTCCTTCTCAGGTCTTGATGAAGTTGAAGATTAAACTATCACAACTATTATTCTCTCTTCCTAGTTATATATATTAGGTACTAGACTTACGTCTTCCAGCTTAGGACAACTCTATTGTAAACTCCGTTATGCCTTCACCCTAGGACTAGATATGTAGGGCCTTTTCTTCTCCATTTTCCTTTTCTTTTAGCACACTTGTTATTCACTGTTTTGTATATAGTTTTGTATTAGGCGTAAATCTTTTCCTTAGACTAAAAGGGGAATTGTAGTGAGATAGTCCTCCTGTGGCACTGACCACACCCATTGTGCAGTGCAGAAGTGTGCAAAAAATAAGAAGCGGTGAGTGCCTTCTCAGGTCCGCTTTGGTGGCAAAGATCTCCTTTGAAACAAGGAAGAAGCAAATGTCCCAAATCTGTGGTGAGTCCACCTGGTTAGGCAAGGGACCCTGCCCATTGGGGAATGTAGGGGAGGGGAGCAGTGTCTGCCACCTCAGTGAAACCCAGGTCCCCTGAAAATTCTAATCCTGCTTCTGACACCAGATATTGTGGTTAAATAAGGATCAGGATAAACTAATAGGCCGAATAGATGTTTATTCAGGGAGAAATAACTTACAACCTAGACAGATGAACACCAGGAAAATGCACTCGATGCTCACCTGTCCCAGTCACGCAAGCAAGAGGGCTTTTCCCGGCTCTCCAACCTCCTACAACAGGTCACTACTGCCCATGATTCCACCCCCCAATGGGCGAGGACAGTACCACAGAAGGACTATGTCACTACACTTCCCACATGCTAAAATTAGCATACCCTTCGATGGACTAACCTTACAGCCTCACTGATTTTCTCACAAAAACAAAGCAGGGCTCTTTTTCTTTCTTTCTTTCATTCTTCCTTATTTATTTATTTATTTATTTATTTATTGATTGATTGATTTATTTATTTATTGAGTTTGACATATTTACCAGTCTCTCAAGCTACAACATGCCTATAGTGATATAAACTTGGAAACAAAAGCAACATTATGCCATTCAAGTACATTGATGTGTATTTAAGCCTATTTTCTATGCTTCAATTTTCTCATTTCCAGAAAGGAAACAGTACCATTACAATAATCGCCTCTACCATAATCCTTTCCTATTTATTGAAAATAAAATAAACTTCTCTACATTCTCTTACCTTTAGAGCAGCTTGATCTCATGGTTTTTCAGAGTTGTTTTGATTTGCATTTGGCTGATGACAAAGGATTTGAGCACTGTCTTATGTTTCTTTCAGTCATTTTTTATTCCTCAGGTCTGAATAGAGAATTATCAATTATCAATAACTCAATCATGAAATCACAGGAGACAATTAAAACCAACAAGGAGGATCCAGACTCCACTCTTCCTGGAGTAGAAAAAGCAAGACTCGAGTAATGAACTAATCAGATAGTTACATCGACTGTCACATTTGACTCACACAAGGTGGCACCAAACTTCAGGGTTCACAGATTATATATTGAAACAATGTAATAATTACATCTTTGAATATGAAAGCAGTTGAACTTTTTTATATCATCAATTCCTGGTCTGTCATACTAGAAGGATAAATTGTGCTGTCATCGCTGACTTTTAAAAATCCATGAGTTAATGATCAGATAATCAAACTGTCTTTCCTGATGAACTCTGCTGGCCTGACATCATCAACAGAGCCTGAATCGTTGTTGTGGTGGGCCATACCTGGCGTAGCAGTAGTAGCTAAAATAGTGATATCAGCTGACAAAGATGACTGCAACAGGGGCATCACAAGCAGAGCTGAAAGAGAGCATTCCTTTTGTGTTCCGGGTCGTCATCCTTTTGCCAGGTCTCGGTTATGGTGCCGATATCCTGGTGCCAATACTTCTTTTATTCGTAGATCACAACCAATGTGAAGATGTGGAGTAAGATCAGGGAGTCAAACACACAGACCATCAGGCCTGCCTTTGTGAAGTCCTTGTACTTCTAGGAGGGCACCCTGAAATCTTCTGAACTTAATTATCCAGCATCCCTATTACCCTGGGTGAAGCACAGATCATTCAGCAACTGCTTTGTCCATATCTACAACCTTCCAAACCTTGTCCCTGACAGATATTTGTACCCTAATCATAATTGATGATGTCATTGTCCATCGTTTAAATAATTTAAATAATTAAAAAGTAAGTAATAGCTAACGGTCACAATAAAGAGGTGATGTAGCATTTTACGGGCAAGTCAGAATGGACAGACGCCAGTCATAAAGGATGTCATCATCATCAATTGAGTCATTGAATCATAAAATGTGATGATATTGCACATTAACTCCACAAGAGGGAGCTTCACAAGTCTCTTCATGGAATGGAGGATTGTTGTTTACATAACTATACAAATATTTACATTATCTTGGGGATTAACACAGATTGTCAATTTAAATTCATTAATTACGTAATTAGATGATCTGTGGCACCAGATTCCAGGTGTCATGGACGATATAATCATTGTTTTATATAATTAAATAATCAAATACATGTAACATCATCCACTTCCCTAAGGTGGCTCCAAACCAGGCTCATGAACGATGTTGTCGTGATTAATTTAAATATTTTAACTACATAATTGATATTAAGATGGTCTATCATAATTGCCTTCTACATCGTGGAACCATAATCCATTGATCATGGATTATCTATAGTCCTATTGTAATAATTAAATTATGACAAGATCAGAGGATGAAATGTTCTGCTATACTCGACACGATTTTTTTCTCACTTGACTCCTACACTATTGTGTGAAAGTTCCCGGACCATCCCTTATGTGATCACAGAGTATAGTAGTAAAATGAGTAAATGTGGAAATGTCATTGTGTATGCAGGGTTTTAGAAGATATCACATATATAATGTTGGACAGTTGCATCAAAACAGATGGACTACAATCCAATTATCCCTCAGTCTACTCTAACAAATGGATTACCGCCTTCCTGAAGGAAGTAAACAATGGAAAACTCAACTTTTGATGAATAATTGTGAGTCTTATTATCATTAATCCATAGTTTTACTTATTAGGAGAGAGAGAGCATTCATAACCAGACGTCTTTGAACTGTTTCTCCACAGATTATGTTCTCTGATATTAGGTAATCTTGAATTTGGTAACCAGTAAAAGCTGTAGGCAAACTTACAGAGACTTGGCTGTGACTTGGTGAGGTGAATCATATGCTGGGTTTAACATTTTAGGAGATAGTTGTCTTGGGAGATTGTAATGTGTCTTGATAATACTTGATCGAAGCTGCTCTGTGGTCTTTGGCCCATGATACCAGGATACAGAATGCAAGCAGGGTTGCCACACAATATTCATGAACCAACATTCTGTCACATTCTAGTGCACCTCCCACATGCTAAAATAGCATACCGACAGATGGACTAACCTTACAACCTCACTGATTTTCTCAAAATCCAAGCAGGACTCTTTTTCTGAGTTATACCTATTTACCAGTCTCTCAAGCTATATCATGACTATAGTGATTTAAGCATGAAAACGAAAGCATCATTAGGCAAATCAAGTACATTGATGAGTTTGAACCTATTTTCTATGCTTCAATTTTCTCATTTGCAGAATAGAAACAATGCTATTTATTGCATCTACCATAAAACTTTTCTATTTACTGAAAAAAAAAAGACATAAATTCTCATTACTCTCATACTTTAAGAGCAGCTTGATCACATGGTTTATCATAGTTGTTTTGATTTGCATTTGGCTGATGACTAAGCCTGTTGAGCACTGTCTTAGGTTTCTTTCAGTTACTTTTGATTTCTCAATTGATAATTCTCTATTGAGACTTGTATCATATTTCTAATATGATTATGTAGAGTAATTTCGAGTTGGTGTTGTGTCAGTCTATCAGCCTGACAGAGGTCATTAGATAAGATTCTCTGATCCTGAGATTGTTAAATTATTCAATTTGTAAAATCGTTGTTGACTGTGTCCTTCATGGGTCAGTTTTGTCGCAAAGTCCCAGAAACTGATGATGCAGAAATAATACAGTTTTATTTAAAATATTGGTTAATCATTTGATCATTAAATATCTATTATTTCATAATTAGTAATCACCCAGTGTCCCTCATTCTCTGGGCACTGTTTCTGGGACCAATCTCTTTCTTTGTCAATCACACAGCAGCCAAAACCATAATGGATGACAAAATCATTAGTCACGTAATGAAATAAGGAAATAATTGAATAGTCCTGCATGCTTCACTTTCATAAGATGGAACCAAACTCCAGTGATTGTCAAAGAGGTAATATTTACATAATTAAATAATGCCACAGGATTAACTCCCATGGAAGAATGGCCAGAGTCGAGTCATGAAAGCAACATCTTTATCGATTTAAATAATTAATATGTAATGAAAAATAATTGATTAAAGACACGGTGGTGCATACTTAAATTCCACATGCAGAAGTCAGACCGTTCTCCTCCTGGAATATTGATTTACTCTAAAAACTTAAATTGATAATTAATTAGTTGGCACTTTATACTAACTCTGACAAGATGGCACCAAACTTGTGAACGTATGGCTGATGTAATGATCTATTTCAGTAGCTAAATATTCAAGTTATTATATTATGTTACATCATCAACTCCCAAAATCTGAATTTTAAGGGCCATCGCCTTATTTTAAATAAGTTAATTAAATAATGAATTATTATTATTTAAATTCCTAATTTGGCAGTTGAATAAGTAAGTGTAGTTTTAGATGTTGTGACGGTCTGGCATGACTGACTCCCATAAGGAGGCTCAAAACTCCAGTGATCACTGAATAAATAATGAGAGATTTTCATAATTAAATGAACAAAAATGAAACGAGTGGATGGTGTTTTGTATGTGACTCCTATGAGATTGCTCAAAACTGAAGAGATCATTGAGTTTTTAATCCTAGATTTGAACAAAAAAAAGTAAATGAATAGTGAGATAATTTCTCATAATGCAACCCTAGAGAGATAACAAAATATCACCATTGATTTAAATAAATAAATAAATAAAATCACAGAAAACAATTAACACCAACAAGGTGGATCCAGACTCCACTCTTCCTGGAGTAGAAAAAGACAGATTTGAGAAATGAAATAATCAGATATTAAGATAGTCTGGTACAATGGAATGACACAAGGTGGTGCCAAACTTCAGGGTTCACAGTTTATATAATGAAACAATTGAAGAATTACATCTTTAAATATGTAAGTGGTTGAATTTTTTTTGTATCATCAATACCTGGGCAGACATGGCACACATGATATTGTACGCTACCATCGTGGATTTTTAAAATTCCATAAGTCAATAATCATATAATCATAATTCCTTTCCTGATGAACTCTGCTGGCCTGACATCATCACCAGAGCCTGAATCTCAGTTGTAGTGCGGCGGGACCTAACATCATGGGCCCATACCTAGTGTAGCAGTAATAGCTAAAATGTTGACATCAGCTCAAAAGATGGCTGCAGCAGGGGCATCACCGGCAGAGCTGACAGAGATCAGTTCTTTTGTGATCTGGGTCATCTTCATTTCTGCGAGGTCTTGGTGATGGAGCCAACCTCCTTGTGCCAGTATTTCTTCTCATTGTAGATTACAACCAATTTGGAGATGTGGAGGAAGAGCAGGGAGTCAAACACCCAGACAACTCTACCTGCCTTGGTGAAGTACTTGTACTTCTTGGGGGGTACCATGGAATGTTCTGGACCCAATCTTCCAGCATCCCTATTACTCTGGGTGAAGCATAGATCATGCAGAAACTTCTGTGAAAATGTCTACAACATTCCTATCCTCCTCTCTGACAGATATTTGCAACTTAATCAGAATCGATGATGTCACTGTCCATCGATTAAATAATTTAAATAATTAAAAAGTCAGTAATAGCTTATGGTCACATAAAAAGGTAATGTAGCATGTTACTGGCAAGTCAGAATGACCAGACACCAGTCATGAAGGATGTCATCATCATCAATTGAAACAATTAATCATAAAATGTGATGATATTGCATATGAGCTCCCCAAGAGGGAGCTTTACAAGACTCTTCATGGAATAGAGGATTATAGATTTACATAATTATACAAATCTTTACATTATCTTGGGTCTAAACAAGAACTGTCAGTTTAAATAATTTAATTATGTAATGAGATTATCTGTGGCACCATACTCCAGATGTCATGGATGATATAATCATTGTTTCACCTAACTAAATAATCAAATAAAGAGTTGATGTAACATCATCCACTTCATTAACATGGCTCCAAACCATGCTGTCCTGATTGATTTAAATATTTTACTTACATAATATGTAGATGATCTAAAAACTTTGACTCCCACTTCGTGGAACCATTATCCACTGATAATGGATTATCTATAGCCCTATTTTAATAATTAATTTATAACACGATCTGAGGATGAAATGCTCTGCCGCACTTGACACAATTTTCTTCTCTCTAGACTCACACACTATTGTGTGAAAGTCCCCAGTTCATCCCTTATGTGATCACAGAGTTTAGTAGTAAAATGTGTAAATGCGGACATGACATTGCATATGCAAGTTTTTAGAAGATATCAAATATTTAATGTTGGATGGCTTCCACAAAACTGATTGACTAGAATAAAATAATCTCTATGTCTTCTCTAACAAATGGATTGTCACCTTCCTCAAAGAAGTAAACAATGGAAAACTCACCTTTTGGTGAATAATTATGAGTCTTATTATCTTTTGTTCCATAGTTTTACTTCTTAGAAGAGAGAGCATTCATAAACAGAAGCCTTTGCACTGTTTCTCCACAGATTATGTTGTCTGATATTTAGGTTATCTTGAATGAGGTAACCATTAAAAGCTGTAGGCAAACTTCCAGAGATTTGGTTATGATTTGTTTAGGCGAATCACATGTTGTCTTTAAATTATAGGGGATAGTTATCTTGGGAGATTTGCAATGTCACATGAAAACAATTTCTAGTAGCTGCCCTCTGCTGCTTGGCCCATGATACCAGGATACAGAATGCAAGAAGGGTTGCCAGGCAACGTTTACAATCCAAACTTCTGTAACATTCTAGTGCCCCTCCCACATGCTAAAAGGAGCAAACCCACCGATGAACAAACCTTACATACTGACTGACTTTCTCACAAAAACAAAGCAGGGCTCTTTCTTTGGACTTCTACATATTTACCAGTCTCTCAAGCTACAACATGCCTATACTGACATAAGCATGAAAACGAAATTGTTGGTGGTGTGTCATGTTATCAGCCCGACAGAGTTCATTAGATGAGATTCCCTGATCAGGAGATTATTCAGTTATTCCATTTTTAAAACCGGTGGTCACTGTGTCCTTCATGGGTCAGTTCTGTTGCAACCTCTCAGAAACTGATGATGCGAAAGAGTACAGTTTTTTAAAATCATGTAATCATTCTATTGTTAAAAATCTACTACGACATAATCAGTAACCACTGTACAAGGCTGTCTCTCCCATTCTCTGGGCACTTCTTCTGGTACCGATGACCTGTGGTGTCAATCCCTCAGCAGCCAAATGACAGATGAAACCAGCATTACTTACACAATCAAATAAGTTAATAATTGGATAGTCCTCTATACTTAACTTTCAAAAATAGAACCAAACTCCCATGATTGTCAAGGAAGTAGTGTTTAGATAATTAAATAATTCGATGTGATTAACTCCAATGGAGGAATGGCCAGACTCTAGTCAAAAGAACAACATCTTCATCGATTTAAATAATTAATATATAATGAAAAATGATTGCATAATGACATAGTGGTGCATACTTAAATCCCACATGGAGTAGTCAGACTGATCTCTTCCTGGAATAATGATGATTTTAAAAAATAAAATTGATACTTAATTAGTGGGACTTTTATACTAACAGTGACCAGATGGCACCAAAGACCTAAACCTATCGCAGATGTAAAGATATATTTACATAGCTAAATGATGAAGTAATGAGATGATATTACATCATCGACTCCAAAAACCTGACTCCAAAAGGGACTTATGGTCCATAACATTACCTGTATTTTTAATACGTAAATTAAATGATGAATTATTACTTAATTTCCTAGTTTAACAGTTAAAAAAGTAATTGTAGTATTAGATGATGTGATGTTCTGCTACAACGGTCTCCCCTAAGGAGGCTAAAAACTCAGGTGATCACTGAATACATAATGACAGATTTTCATAATTAAATGAATAAACATCAAACAAGTGGATGGTGTTTTATGCATGAAGCCTACATGATTGCTCAATATTGAAGACACATAGAATTCTTAATCATAGATTTGAACAAAAAATGAATGAATAAAGAGATAATTTCTCATAATTCACCCCTACAGAGATAACAAAATGATATCAACATTGATTTAAATAAAGAAAGGAAGGAAGAAAGAAAGAAGAAAGAAAGGAAGAAAGAAAGACAGAAAGAAAGAAAGAAAAAAACCACAAGATACAATTTAACACCAACAAGGTGAATCCAGACTCCACTCTTCCTGTAGTAGAAAAAGACAGATTTGAATAATGAAAAAATCTGATAGTTAGATCGTCTCTCACACTTAAGTCACCAAAAGGTGGCACCAAACTTCAGGGATCACAGTTTATATAAAGAAAAAATGTAATAATTACATCTTTAAATATGTAAGCCGTTGACCTTTTTTGCATCATCTATTCCTGGGCAGACTTGCAAGGTATAAAAGTGTATGCTGTCATCACGCATTTTTAAAATGCCATCAGTTAATCATCAGATAATCATACTGTCTTGACTAATGAATTCTGTTGGCCTAACATCATGACAAGTGCATGAATCTCTGTTGTGGTGTGGCAGGATGTGAGATAATGGGCCCAATCCTGGCATAGCAGTTGTAGCCACAATGTTGATAACAGCTGAAAAGATGGCTGTAGCTGGGGCATCACCAGCATAGCTGAGAGAGAGATGTTCTTCCGTGTTCTGAGTTGTCATCCTTTTGCCAGGAATCGGTGATGGTGCCGACCTCCTAGTGCCACTCCTTCTTCTCTTGTTAGATCACAGCCGATGTGAAGATGTGGAGGAAGAGCACGTAGTCAACACCCAGACCACCGTGCCGGCCTTGGTGAAGTCCTTGTACTTCTCGGTTGGCACGGTGCAACCTTCTGGACTCACACAACCAGCATCCCTCGTACTCAGGGAGATGCATAAATCATTCAGAAAGTGCTCTGCCCATGTCTACATCTTTCCTAAACTTGTCCCTGACAGATTTTTGCACCCTATCAGTAATCAGTGATGGCACTGTCTGTCTTTTACATAATTTAAAGAATTAAATAAATCAGTAATAGCTACCTATCACAATAAATAGGTGATGTAGCATTTTACTGGTAGGGAAGCATGGCCAGACTCTAGGCATGAAGGATGACATCATCATCAATTGAGTCAATGTATCATAAAATGTGAAGATATTGCACATTATCTCCACAAGAGGGAGCTTTACAGGTCTCTTCATGGAATGGAGGATTATTGTTTACATAACTATAAAAATATTTTCATTATCTTGGGGATTCACACAGATTGTCCATTTAAGTACATTAATTATGTAATTAGATGATCTGTGGCATCAGATTCCAGGTGTCATGGACGATATAATCATTGTTTTATATAATTAAATAATCAAGTAATGTGTTCATGTAACATTATCCACTACCCTAAGGTGGCTCCAAACCAGGTTCATGAACGATGCTGTCGTGATTAATTTAAATATTTTAACTACATAATTGACATTAAGATGGTCTATAATAATTACCTCCCACATCTCGTCACAACAATCCACTGATCATGGTTTATCTAATGTCCTACTTTAATAATCAAATAACAATATAATCAGAGGATGAAACGGTCTGCCTACTCCACACAATTAAGTCTCAGTTGACTTCCACATGTTCGTGGGAAACTCCCTGGTTCGTCACTTATTTAATCGCAGAGTTGGGTAGTAACATGTTTAAATGCTGAACTGTCATTGTGTATGCAGGGATTTTAGAAGATATCACATATTTAATGTTGGGCGGCTGCCACAAAAGAGATGGACTGAAATCCAACAATCCGTAAGACTACGCTAACAAATGTTTTATCAGCTTCCTGAAGGAAGTCAACAATGGCAAACTCTCCTTTTGATGAATAATTGTGAGTCTTATTTGTCTTTTGTTCCATAGTTTCACTTCTTAGGAGAGAGAGTATTCATAAACGGAACACTTTGTACTGTTTCTCCACAGACTATGTTGTCTGATGATTAGGTAATCTTGAATTTGGTAACCAGTAGAAGCTGTAGGCACACTTCCAGAGGTGTGGCTGTGACTTGTTTAGGCGAATCAAATGCTGTCATTAAAAGTTATAGGAGATAGTTATCTTGGGAGACTGTAATGTCCCATAATAACTCTTTCTCGAAGCTGCTCTCTTGTCCTTGGCCCATGATACCAGGAAACAGAATGCAAGCAGGGTTGCCAGGCAACATTTATGAACCAACATTCTGTCACATTCTAGTGCCCTTCCCGCATGCTAAAAGGAGTATACCCACCAATGAACTAACCTTACATCCTCACCGAGTTTCTCTCAAAAACAAAGAAGGGCTCTTTCTTTTGAGTTCTACATATTTACCAGTCCCTCAAGCTACAACTTGCCTATAGTGACATAAGCATGAAAACGAAAGCATCATTGTGCCATTCGAGTACAATGATGAGTATTTTAAACCTGTTTTCTATGCTTCAATTTTCTAATTTCTACAATGGAAACAATACAATTAATCGCCTCTCCCATTATCCTTTTCTCTTTATTGAAATACAATAAAATACTCTTCATACTATTACCTTTAGAGGAGCTTGATCCCATTGTTTCTCAAAGTTGTTTAGATTTGCATTAGGCTGAAGATTAAGGATTTTGAGCATTGTCTTATGTTTCTTTCAGTCATTTTATATTCCTCAAATGACTGTTCTCTATTAAGTCCTGTACCCCGCTTTCTAATATGGTTATTTAGAGTGATTTATTGTTGGTGGTGTGTCATGTTATCAGCCCGACATAGTTCACGAGATGAGATTCCCTGATCAGGAGATTATAGAGTTATTTCATGTTTAAAATCGGTGGTCACTTTGTCCTTCATGGGTCAGTTCTGTTGCAACCTCTCAGAAACCGATGATGCGAAACAGTACAGTTTTTTTTTTTTTAAATCGTGTAATCATTCGATTGTTAAAAATCTACTATTACATAATCAATAATCACCATATAAGGCAGTTTCCCTCATTCTCTGAGCATTGCTTCTGGTACCTATCTCCTGCTGTGTCAATCCCACAGAAGCCAAATGACGGATGACACCATCATTATTTACGCAATCAAATGAGTTAATAATTTGATAGTCCTCCATACTTACGTTTCATAAGATGGAACCCAACTCCAGTGATTGTCAAGGAAGTAGTACTTATATAATTTTATAATGCCACATGATTAACTCCCGTGGAGGAATGGCATGACTACAGTCGAGAAGAACAACTTCTTCATCGATTTAAATAATTAAGATATAATGAAAAAAGATTGAAAAATGACATGGTGGTGCATACTTAAATCCCACATGGAGTAGTTAGACTTATATCTTCCTGGAATAATGATGTTTTTAAAAAATTAAACTGATAACTACTTAGTGGGTCTTTTATATTAACACTGACAAGATGGCACCAAAGTCCAAATCCTATCGCTGATGTAAAGATCTATTTACATAGCTAAATGGTAAAGTAATGAGAAGATATTACATCATCAACTCTCAAAATCTGACTTCAAAAGGACATATGGTTCATAACATTGCTTGTATTTTAAATACGTAAATGAAATGATGAATTATTATTTAATTTCCTAGTTTAACAGTTAAAGAAGTAAGTGTACTATTAGATGACATGATGGTCTGGTACAACGGTCTCCCCTAAGGAGGCTCAAACCTCCAGTGATCACTGAGTACATAATGACAGATTTCCATAATTAAATGAATACACTTTAAAAAGTGGATGATGTTTTATGCGTGAAGCCTAAATGATTGCTAAATACTGAAGAGACGTTGAGCTCTTAATCATAGATTTGAACAAAAAATGAATGATTAAAGAGACACTTTCTCATAATTCACCACTAGAGATGTAACAAAATGATATCAACATTGATTTAAATAAAAAAGGAAGAAAGAAAGAAAGAATTCACAAGATACAATTTAGCACCAACAAGGTGGATCGAGACTCCACTCTTACTGTAGTAGAAAAAGACAGATTTGAATAATGAAAAAATCTGATACTTAGATCGTCTCTCACACTTAAGTCACCACAAGGTGGCACCAAACTTCAGGGATCACAGATTATATAATGAAAAAGTGTATTAATTACATCTTTAAATATGTAAGCCGTTGACCTTTTTTGCATCATCTATTCCTGGGCAGACTTGCCTGGTATAAAATTGTATGCTGTCATCACGCATTTTTAAAATGCCATCAGTGAATCATCAGATAATCATACTGTCTTGCCTGATGAATTCTGTTTGCCTAACATCACCACAAGCGCCTGAATCTCTGTTGTGGTGTGGCAGGATGTGAGATAATGGGCCCAATCCTGGCATAGCGGTAGTAGCCACCATGTTGATAACAGCTGAAAAGATGGCTGCAGCAGGGGCATCACCAGCATAGCTGAGAGAGAGATATTCTTCCGTGTTGTGAGTCGTCATCCTTTTGCCAGGAATCGGTGATGGTGCCGATCTGCTAGTGCCACTCCTTTTTCTCTTGGTAGATCACAACTGATGTGAAGATGTGGAGGAAGAGCGGGTAGTCAACACCCAGACCACCATGCCTGCCTTGGTGAAGTACTTGTACTTCTCGGTTGGCACCATGCAACCATCTGGACTCAATCATCCAGAATCCCTCGTACTCTGGGAGATGCATAGATCATTCAGAAAATGCTCTGCCCATGTCTACGTCTTTCCAAACCTTGTCCCTGACAGATATTTGCACCCTAACCGAAAACGGTGATGTCATTGTCGATCGTTTACATAATTTAAAGAATTTAATAAGTCAGTAATACCTAACTGTCAAAATTAATAGGTGATGTAGCATTTTCGTGCAGGGAAGCATGGTCAGAATCCAGGAAAGAAGGATGTCATCATCATCAATTGAAAAAATGAATCATAAAATGTGATGATATTGCACATTAACTCCACAAAAGGGAGCTTTGCAGGTCTCTTCATGGAATGGTGGATTGTTGTTTACATTACTAACAAAATATTTACATTTCTTGGGGATTCACGCAGATTGTCAATTTAAATACTTTAATTATGCAATTAGATGATCTAGGGCACCAGATTCCAGGTGTCATGGAAGATATAATCATTGTTTTATATAATTAAATAATCAAGTAATGTGTTCATGTAACATTATCCACTACCCTAAGGTGGCTCCAAACCAGCCTCATGAACGATGCTGTCGTGATTCATTTAAATATTTTAACTACATAATTGACATTAAGATGGTCTATAATAATTGCCTCCCACATCATGTCACCACAATGCACTGATCTTGGATTATCTAATGTCCTATTTTAATAATCAAATAACAATATAATCAGAAGATGAAATGGTCTGCCATACTCCACACAACTGAGTCTCAGTTGACATAAGCATGAAAACGAAAGCATCATTGTGCCATTCAAGTACAATGATGAGTATTTTAAACCTGTTTTCTATGCTTCAGTTTTCTAATTTCTAGAACGGAAACAATACAATTAATCGCCTGTACCATAATCCCTTTCCCTTCAAGGAAAATAAAATTAACTCCTCTGCATCCTCTTTCCTTTAGAGGAGCTTGATCCCATGGTTTCTCAGAGTTGTTTAGATTTGCATTAAGCTGATGATTAAGGATTTTGAGCAGTGTCTTCTGTTTCTTTCAGTCATTTTGGATTCTTCAATTGACTGTTCTCTATTAAGTCCTGTTCCCTGCTTTCTAATATGGTTATTTAGAGTGATTTATTGTTGGTGGTGTGTCATGATAACAGCCCGACAGAGTTCATTAGATGAGATTTCCTGATCAGGAGAATATTCAGTTATTCCATTTTTAAAATCGGTGGTCACTGTGTCCTTCATGGGTCAGTTCTGTTGCAACATCTCAGAAACTGATTATGCGAAACAGTAGTTTTTTTTTTTTTTTAAATCGTGTAATCATTCGATTGTTAAAAATCTACTATTGTGTAATTAGTAATCACTGTATAAGGCAGTGTCTCCCATTCTCTGGCTACTGCGTCTGGTACCGATCTCCTGCTGTGTCAATTCCACAGCAGCCAAATGACAGATGACACCATCATTACTTACACAATCAAATAATAATTGGATAGTCCTCCATATTTAACTTTCAAAAGATGGAATCAAACTCCAGTGATTGTCAAGGAAGTAGTACTTAGATAATTAAATAATGCCATGTGATTAACTCCCATGGTGGTTTGGCCCAACTCCAGTCAAGAAGAACAACATCTTCATCGATTTTAATAATTAATATATAATGAAAAATGATTGAAAAATGACATGATGGTGAATACTTAAATCCCACATGGAGTAGTCAGACTGATCTCTTACAGGGATAATGATGTTTTTCAAAAATTAAATTGAAAATTAATTAGTGGGCCTTTTATATTAACACTGCTGAGATGGCACCAAAGTCCTAAACCTATTGCTGATGTAAAGATCTATTTACATAGCAAAATGATGAAGTAAAGAGATGATATTACATCATCACCTCCAAAAATCCGATTCTAAATTGGACTTATTGTCCATAACGTTACCTATATTTTAAATACGTAAATTAAATGATGAATAATTACATAATTTCCTACTTTAACAGTTAAAGAAGTAACTGTAGTATTAGATGACATTATGTTCTGGTACAATGGTCTCCCCAAAGGAGGCTCAAAACTCCAGTGATCACTGAATACATAATGACATATTTTCATAATTAAATGAATAAACATCAAACAAGTGGATGGTGTTTTATGCGTGAAGAAAAATGATTGCTCAATACTGAAGAGATATTGAGTTCTTAATCATAGATTTGAACAAAAAATGAATGAATAAAGTGTTAGTTTCTCATAATTCACCTCTAGAGAGATAACAAAATGATATGAACATTGATTTAAATAAAGAAAGGAAGAAAGGAAGAATGAAAGAAAGAAAGAAAGAAAGAAAGAATTCACAAGATACAATTTAACACCAACAAGGTGGATACAGATTCCATTCTCCCTGGAGTAGAAAAAGACAGATTTGAATAATGAAATAATCAGATAGTTAGATGGTCTTTCAGACTTGAGTCACAGAAAGGTGACGCCAAATTTCAGGGATCACAGATTATGTAATGAAAGAATTTAATAATTACGTCATTAAATATGTAAGCCGTTGACATTTTTTTGTATCATCAATTCCTGGGCAGATTTGCCAGGTATGAAACTGTATGCTGTCATCACTCATTATTAACATGCCATCAGTTAATCGTCAGATAACCATACTGTCTTGCCTGATGAATTCTCTTAGCCTGACCTCATCACAAGCGCCTGAAAGTCTGATGTGTTGCGGCAGGACGTGAGATAGTGGGCCCAATCCTGCCATAGCAGTAGTAGCCACAATGTTGATAACAGCTGAAAAGATGGCTGCAGCAGGGGCATCATCAGCATAGCTGAGAGAGAGATGTTCTTCCGAGTGCTGAGTCGTCATCATTTTGCCAGGTCTCGGTGATGGTGCCGACCTCGTAGTGCCACTCCTTCTTCTCATGGTAGATCAAAACCGATGTGAAGATGTGGAGGAAGAACAGGTAGTCAACAGCCTGACCACTGAGCCGGCATTGGTGAAGTCCTTGTACTTCTCAGAGGGCACAGTGCAACCTTCAGAACTCAATCCGCCAGCATCCCTCGTACTCTGGAAGATGCATAGATCATTCAGAAAATGCTCTGCCCATGTCTACAACTTTCGTAACCTTGTCCCTGACAGATTTTTGTACCCTAAATGTAATCGTTGATGGCACTGTCTGTTGTTTACATAATTTAAAGAATTAAATAAGTCACTAATAGCTAACTGTCACATTAAATAGGGGATGTAGCATTCTACTGTCAGGGAGGCATGGCCAGACTCCAGTCATGAAGGATATCATCATCATCAATTGAGTCAATGAATCATACAATGTGAAGATATTGCACATTATCTCCACAAGAGGGAGCTTTACAGGTCTCTTCATGGAATGGAGTATTCTTGGTTACATAACTATACAAATATTTACATTATCTTGGGGATTAACAGAGATTGTCATTTTAAATTCATTAATTATGTAATTAGATGATCTGTGGCACCAGATTCCAGGTGTCATGGACGATATAATCATTGTTTTATATAATTAAATAATCAAATAATGGGTTCATGTAACATCATCCACTTCCCTAAGGTGGCTCCCAACCAGGCTCATGAACGATGCTGTCGTGATAAATTTACATATTTTAACTACATAATAGATATTAAGATGGTCTATAATAATTTCCTCCCACATCGCGTCACCACAATCCACTGATCATGGATTATCTAATGTCCTATTTTAATAATCAAATAACAACATCAGAGGATGAAATGGTCTGCCATACTCCACACAATTGACTCTCTGTTGACTCCCACATGATTGTGGGAAACTCCCAGATTCATCCATTATTTAATTGCAGAGCAGAGTAGTAATATGCTTAAATGCTGAACTGTCATTGTGGATGCAGGGTTTTTAGGAGATATCACATAATTAATGTTAGGCGGCTGCCTCAAAAGAGAAGGACTGAAATCCAATAATCACAAATTCTACTCTAACAAATGGATTATCACAATCCTGAAGGAAGTCATCAATGGCAAACTCACCTTTTCATGAATAATTGTTAGTCTTCTTTGTCTTTTGTTCCATAGTGTGACTTCTTAGGAGAGAGTAATCATAAACAGAAGACTTTGAACTGTTTCTCCACAGACTACATTCTCTAATGATTAGGTAATCTTGAAATTGCTAACCTGTAAAACTGTAGGCACACCTCCAGAGGTGTGGCTATGACTTGTTTAGGCGAATCAAATGTTGTCATTAAAAGTTTTAGGAGAAAGTTATCTTGGGAGACTGTAATGTACCATGTTAACCCACTCTCGAAGCTTCTCTCTGGTCCTTTGTCCATGATACCAGGCTACAGAATGCAAGCCGGGTTGCCAGGCAACATTTATGTACCAATATTCTGTCACATTCTCATACCCCTCCCCCATGCCTAAAGGAGTATACCCACCGATGAACTAACCCTACAGCCTCATTGAGTTTCTCACAAAAATAAAGCAGGGCTCTTTCTTTTGAGTTCTACATATTTACCAGACTCTCAAGCTAAAACTTGCCTATAGTGACATAAGCATGAAAATGAAAGCATCATTTGCCATCCAAGTACAAAGATGAGTATTTTAAACCTGTTTTCTATGCTTCAATTTTCTAATTTCTAGAACGGAAACAATACAATTAATCGCCTCTACCATAATCCTTTCCCCCTTATTGAAAATAAAATATTTTCCTCTTCATCCTATTCCCTTTAGAGGAGCTTGATCCCATGGTTTCTCAGAGTTGTTTAGATTTGCGTTAGGCTGATGATTAAGGATTTTGAGCAGTGTCTTATGTTTCTTTCAGTCATTTTGGATTCCTCACTTGACTGTTCTCTATTAAGTCCTGTACCCCGCTTTCTAATACGGTTATTTAGAGTGATGTATTGTTGGTGGTGTGTCATGTTACCAGCCCGACAGAGTTCATTAGATGAGATACCCTGATCCGGAGATTATTCAGTTATTCCATTTTTAAAATCGGTGGTCACTGTGTCCTTCATGGGTCACTTCTGTTGCAACCTCTCAGAAACTGATGATGCGAAAAAGTACAGTTTTTTGAAATCGTGTAATCATTCGATTGTTAAAAATGTACTACTATGTAATCAGTAATCGCTGTATAAGGCAGTGTCCCCCATTCTCTGGGCACTGCTTCTGGTACCGATCTCCTGCTGTGTCAATCCCACAGCAGCCAAATAACGGATGCCACCATCATTACTTACGCAATCAAATAAGTTAAAAATTGGATAGTCCTCCATACTTAACTTTCATAAGGTGGAATCAAACTCCAGTGATTGTCATGGAAGGAGTACTTAGATGATTAAATACTGCCATGTGATTAACTCCCAAGGAGGAATGGCCCTACTCCAGTCAAGAAGTACAAGATCTTCATCGATTCAAATAATTAATATATACTGAAAAATGATTGAATGATGTCATGGTGGTGCATACATAAATCCCACATGGAGTAGTCAGACTGATCTCTTCCTGTAATAATGATTTATTTATAAAATTTAATTGATAATTAATTAGCTGGCGTTTTATATTAACAGGGACGAGATTGCACCAAAGTCCTAAAACTATCGATGATATAATGACCTATTTACAGAGCTAAACGATGAAGTAATGAGATGAGGTTACATCGTATACTCACAAAATCTGACTCCAAAAGGGACTTAGGGTCCATAACATTACCTGTATTTCAAATACGTTTATTAAATGATGAATTATTATTTAATTTCCTAGTTTAACAGGTAAATAAGTAAGTGTACTATTAGATGATGCTATGTTCTGGCATGATGGACTCCCCCCCCCCCCCCCCCCCCCCCCCCCCCCCCCCCCCCCCCCCCCCCCCCCCCCCCCCCCCCCCCCCCCCCCCCCCCCCCCCCCCCCCCCCCCCCCCCCCCCCCCCCCCCCCCCCCCCCCCCCCCCCCCCCCCCCCCCCCCCCCCCCCCCCCCCCCCCCCCCCCCCCCCCCCCCCCCCCCCCCCCCCCCCCCCCCCCTAAGGAGGCTTAAATCTTCACTGGTCACTGAATACATAAGGACAGATTTTCATAATTCAATGAATAAACATTAAACTAGTGGATGGTGTTTTATGTGCAAAACCTAAAGATTGATCAATACTGAGGAGTCATTGAGTTCTTAATCATACATTTGAACAATAAAATGAATGAATGAAAAGGTAATTTCTCATAATTCACCCCTAGAGAGATAACAAAATGATATCAACATTGATTTAAATAAATAAATAATGAAACCACAAGAGACATTTTAACACCAACAAGGGGGCTCCATACTCCACTCTTCCTGGAGTAGAAAAAGACAGATTTAAATAATGAAAGCATCAGATTGTTAGATCGTCTGTCACACTTGAGTCACACAAGGTGATACCACACTTCAGGGTTCACAGATTACATAATGAAACAATTTAATAATTACATCTTTACATATCTAAGTCGTTGAAATTTTTCGTATCATCACTTCTTGGGCAGATTTGCCAGATATGAAAACGGATGCTGTCATCACAGATTATTTAATATTCCATCAGTTAATCGTCAGATAATCATACTTTCTTGCCTGATGAATTCTGTTGGCCTAACATCCTCACCGGTGCCTGAATCTCTGTTGTGTTGCGGCAGGACCTGAGGTAATTGGCCCATTCCTGGCATACCAGTAGTATCCAAAATGTTGATATCAGCTGAAAAGGTGGCTGCAGCAGGGGCATCAACATCATTGCTGAGAGAGAGAGATGTTCTTCCGTGTTCTGAGTCGTCATCCTTTTGCCAGGTCTCGGTGATGGTGCCGACCTGCTAGTGCCACTACATCTTCTAGACGTAGAACACAACCGATGTGAAGATGTGGAGGAAGAGCAAGTAGTCAACACCCAGACCACCATGCAGACCTTGGTAAAGTTCTTTTACTTCTCGGAGGGCACCAAGCAATCTTCTGGACTCTGTTCTCCAGCATTCCTAGTGGTCTGGAAGACGCATAGATATTCAGAACATGCTCTGCCCATGTCTACAAGTTTCCTAATTTGTCGCTGACAGATATTTGCAACCTAAAAATGATCGGTGTTAGCATTTTCTGTCGTTTAAGTAATTTAAAGAATTAAATAAGTCAGTGATAGCTAACTGTCCCAATAAAGAGGTGATGTAGTATTTAACTGGCAGGGAGGTATGGCCAGACTCCAGTCATGAAGGATGTCATCATCATGGAGTCAATGAATCATAAAATGTGTAGATATTGCACATTATCTCCACAAGAGGGAGCTTTACAGGTCTCTTCATGGAATGGAGGATTGTTGTCTACATGAGTATAAAAATGTTTACATTATCTTGGGGATTAACACAGATTGTCAATTTAAATTCATTAATTATGTAATTAGATGATCTGTGGCACCAGATTCCAGGTGTCATGGATGATATAATAATTGTTTTATATAATTAAATAATCAAATAATGAGTTCATGTAACATCATCCACTTCCCTAAGGTGGCTCCAAACCAGCCTCATGAACGATGATCTCTTGATTAATTTAAATATTTTACCTACATAATTGATATTAAGATGTTCTATAAAATTTCCTCCCACATCGCGTCACCACAATCCACTGATCATGGATTATCTAATGTCCTATTTTAATATTCAAATAACAAAATAAACAGAGGAAGAAATGGTCTGCCCTACTCCACACAATTGCCTCTCAGTTGACTCCCACATGATTGTGGGAAACTCCCAGGTTCATCCCTTATTTAATCGCAGAGCAGAGTAGGAACATGTTTAAATGCTGAACTGTCATTGTGTATGCAGGGTTTTTAGAAGATATCACATATTTAATGTTGGGCGGCTGCCTCAAAAGAGATGGACTGAAATCCAATAATCACTAAGTCCACTCTAACAAACGGATTATCACAATCCTGAAGGAAGTCAACAATGGCAAACTCACCTTTTGATGAATAAATGTGAGTCTTATTATCTTTGTGTCCATAATATTACTTGTTAGGAGAGAGAATTCATAAACAGAAGACTTTGAACTTTTTGTCCACAGATGATGTTCTCTCATGATTAGGTAATCTTGAATTTGGTAACCAGTAAATCTGTAGGCAAACTTCCAGAGATTTGGCTGTGACTTGATTAGGCGAATCAAATGCTGTCATTGAAAGTTTTTGGAGATAGTTATCTTGGGAGACTGTAATGTCCCATGACAATTCTTTCTCGAAGCTGCTCTCTGGTCCTTGGCCCATGCTACCAGGATACAGAATGCAAGCAGCGCAGCCAGGCAACATTTAGGAACCAACATTCTGTCACATTCTAGTGCCCCTCCCACATGCTAAAAGGAGCATACCCACCGATGAACTAACCTTACCACCCCACTGAGTTTCTCACAAACACAAAGCAGGGCTCTTTCTTTTGAGTTTTACATATATACCCATCTCTCAAGCTACAAAATGCCTATAGTGACATAGGCATGGCAATGAAAGCATCATTATGCCATTCAAGTACAATGATGAGTATTTTGAACCTGTTTTCTATGCTGCAATTTTCTAATTTCTAGAAAAGAAACAATAAAATTAATTGCCTCAACCATAATCCTTTTCTCTTTCTTGAAAATAAAATAAACTCCTCTTCATCCTCTTACCTTTAGAGGAGCTTGATCCCATGGTTTCTCAGAGTTGTGTAGATTTGCATTAGGCTGATGATTAAGGATTTTGAGCAGTGTCTTATGTTTCTTTCAGTCATTTTGGATTCCTCAATTGACTGTTCTCTATTAAGTCCTGTATCCTGCTTTCTAATATGGTTATTTAGAGTGATTAATTGTTGGTGGTGTGTCATGTTATCAGCCCGACAGAGTTCATTAGATGAGATTCCCTGATCAGGAGATTATTCCGTTATTCCATTTTTAAAATAGGTGGACACTGTGTCCTTCATGGGTCAGTTCTGTTGCAACCTCTCAGAAACTGATGATGCGAAACAGTACAATTTCGTGTAATCATTCGATTGTTAAAAATCTACTATTACGTAATCAGTCATCACTGTATAAGGCATTGTCTCCCATTCTCTGGGCACTGCTTCTGGTACCGATCTCCTGCTCTGTCAATCCCACAACAGCCACATGAGGGATGACACCATCATTACTTACACAATCAAGTAAGTTAAAAATTGGATAGTCCTCCATACTTAACTTTCAAAAGATGGAACCATACTCCAGTGATTGTCAAGGAAGTAGTTCTTAGATGATTAAATAATGCCACGTGATTAACTCCCATGGAGGAATGGCCCGACTCCCGTCAAGAAGAACAACAACTTCATCGATTTATATAATTAATATATAATGAAAAATGATTGAAAAATGACATGGTGGTGCACACTTAAATCCCACATGGAGTAGTCAGAATGATCTCTTCCTGGAATAATGATGTTTTTAATAAACTAAATTGATAATTAATTAGTGGGCCTTTTATAGTAACACTGACGAGATGGCACCAAAGTCCTAAACCTATCGCTGATGTAAAGATCTATTTACACAGCTAAATGATGAAGTAATGAGATGATATTACATCATCAACTCCCACAATCTGACTCCAAAAGGGACTTATGGTCCATAACATTACCTGTTTTGTAAATATGTCAATTAAATTATGAATTATTACCTAATTTCCTACTTTAACAGTTAAAGAAGCAAGTGTAGTATTAGATTATGTGATGGTCTGGTACAAAGGTCTCCCCTAAGGAGGCTCAAAACTCCAGTGATCACTGAATACATAATGACAGATTTTCATAATTAAATGAATAAACATTAAACAAGTGGATGGTGTTTTATGTGTGAAGCCTAAATAATTGCTCAATACTGAATAGACATTGAGTTCTTAATCTTAGATTTGAACAAAAAATGAATGAAGAGAAAGTTTCTCATAATTCACCCTTAGAGAGATAACAAAATGATATCAACATTGATTTAAATAAGGAAAGGAAGAAAGAAAGAATTAAATAAGGAAAGAAAGAAAGAAATTCACAAGATACAATTTAACACCAACAAGGTGGATACAGACTCCACTCTCCCTGGAGTAGATAAAGACAGATTTGAATAATGAAATAATCAGATAGTTAGATGGTCTGTCACACTTGAGTCACACAAGGTGGCGTCAAACTTCAGGGATCACAGATTATATAATGAAAGAATTAAATAATTACATCTTTAAATATGTAAGCCGTTGACATTTTTTTGTATCAATTCCTGGGCAGACTTGCCAGGTATGAAAAGGTATGCTGTCATCACGCATTTTTAACATGCCATCAGTTAATGGTCAGATAATCATACTGTCTTGCCTGATGAATTCTGTTGGCCTGACCTCAACACAAGCGCCTGAATCTCTGTTGTGGAGCGTCAGTACGAGACATAGTGGGCCCAATTCTGGCATAGCAGTAGTAGCCACAATGTTGATAACAGTTGAAAAGATTGCTACAGCAGGGGCATCAATAGCATAGCAGAGAGAGAGATGTTCTTCCGTGTTCTGAGTCGTCATCCTTTTGCCAGGTGTCGGTGATGGTGCCGACCTCCTAGTGCCACTCCTTCTTCTCATGGTAGATCACAACCGATGTGAAGATATGGAGGAAGAGCAGGTAGTCAACACCCAGACCACCGTGCTGGACTTGGTGAAGCCTTGTACTTCTTGGAGGGCACCGTGCAAGCTTCTGGACTCAATCACCCAGCGTCCCTCATGCTCTGGTAGATGCATAGATCATTCAGAAAATGCTCTGCCCATGTCTACAACTTTCCTAACCTTGTCCCTGACAGATTTTTGCACCCTAAACGTAATCAGTGTTGGCACTGTCTGTCGTTTACATAATTTAAAGCATTAAATAAGTCAGTAATAACTGACTGTCACAATAAATAGGGGATGTAGCATTTTATTGGCAGGGAAGCATGGCCAGACTCCAGTCATGAAGGATGTCATCATCATCAATTGAGTCAATGAATCATACAATGTGAAGACATTGCAAATTATCTCCACAAGTGGGAGCTTTACATGTCTCTTCATGGAATGGAGGATTGTTGTTTACATAACTATACAAATATTTATATTTCTTGGGGATTAACACAGATTGTCAATTTAAATTCATTTATTATGTAATTAGATGATCTGTGGCACCAGATTCCAGGTGTCATGGAAGATATAATCATTGTTTTATATAATTAAATAATCAAATAATGAGTTCATGTAACATCATCCACTTCCCTAAGGTGGCTCCAAACCTGCCTCATGAACGATGATCTCTTGATTAATTTAAATATTTTACCTACATAATTGATATTAAGATGGTCTATAAAATTTCCTCCCACATCGCGTCACCACAATCCACTGATCATGGATTATCTAATGTCCTATTTTAATATTCAAATAACAAAATATTCAGAGGAAGAAATGGTCTGCCATACTCCACACAATTGCCTCTCAGTTGACTCCCACATGATTGTGGAAAACTCCCAGGTTCATTCCTTGTTTAATCACAGAGCAGAGTAGGAACATGTTTAAATGCTGAACTGTCATTGTGTATGCAGGGTTTTTAGAAGATATCACCTACTTAATGTTGGGCAGCTGCCTCAAAAGAGATGGACTGAAAACCAATAATCACAAAGTCTACTCTAACAAATGGATTATCACCTTCCTGAAGGAAGTCTCCAATGGCAAACTCACCATTTGATGAATAATTGTGAGTCTTATTATCTTTTGTTCCATATTTTGACTTCTTAGGAGTGAGAGTTTTCAAAACAGAAGACATTGATCTGTTTCTCCACAGACTATGTTCTCTGATGATTAGGTAATCTTGAATTTGGTAACCAGTAAAAGCTGTAGGCACACTTCCAGAGTTGTGGCTATGATTTTTTAGGCGAATCAAATGATGTCATTGAAAGTTTTAGGAGATACTTATCTTGGGAGACGGTAATGTCCCATTGTAACACTTTCTCGAAGCTGCTCTCTGGTCCTTGGCCCATGATACCAGGATTCAGAATGCAAGCAGGGTTGCCAGGCAACATTTCTGATCCAACATTCTGTCACATTCTCGTGAACCTCCCACATGCTAAAAGGAGTATACCCAACGATGAACTAACCTTAGAGCCTCACTGAGTTTCTACCAAAAACAAAGCAGTGCTCTCTCTTTTGAGTTCTACATATTTACCAGACTCTCAAGTTAAAACTTGCCTATAGTGACATAAATATGAAAACGAAAGCATCATTGCGCCATTCAAGTACAATGATGAGGATTTTAAACCTGTTTTCTATGCTTCAATTTTCTAATTTCTAGAACGGAAACAATACAATTAATCGCCTGTACCATAATCATTTTTCCTTTATTGAAAAGAAAATAACCTACTCTGCATCATCTTACCTTTAGAGGAGCTTGATCCCATGGTATCTCAGAGTTGTTTAGATTTGCTTTAGGCTGATGAATAAGGATTTTGAGCAGTGTCTTATGTTTCTTTCAGTCATTTTAGATTCCTCAATTGACTGTTCTCTATTAAGTCCTGTACTCCGTTTTCTAATATGGTTATTTAGAATTATTTATTTTTGGTGGTGTGTCAAGTTATCAGCCCGACAGAGTTCATTAGATGAGATTCCCTGATCAGGAGTTTATTCAGTTATACTATTTTTAAAATCGGTGGTCACTGTGTACTTCAAGGGTCAGTTCTGTTGCAACCTGTCAGAAACTGATGATGCCAAACATTGGTTTTTTTAAAAATCGTGTAATCATTCGATTGTTAAAAATCTACTATTTCGTAGTCAGTAATCACTGTATAAGGCAGTGTTCCTCCATTCTCTGGGCCCTGCTTCTGGTATCGATCTCCTGCTGTGTCAATCCCACAGCAGCCAAATGACGGATGAAACCATCATTACTTATGCAATCAAATAGGTTAATAATTGGATAGTTCTCCATATTTAACTTTCAAAAGATGGAATCAAACTCCAGTGATTTTCAAGGAAGTACTACTTAGATAATTAAATATTGCCATGTGATTAACTCCCATGGAGGAATGGCCCGACTCCAGTCAAGAAGAACAACATCTTCATCGATTTTAATAATTAATATACAATGAAAAATAATTGAAAAATGACATATTGGTGCATACTTAAATCCCACGTGGAGTAATCAGACTGATCTCTTCCTGGAATAATGATGTTTTTAAAAAATCAAATTGATAATTAATTATTGGGCCTTTTATAATAACACAGATGAGAAGGCACCAAAGTCCTAAACCTATCGCTGATGTAAATATCTATTTAAATAGCTAAATGATGAAGTAATTAGATGATATTACATCATCAACTCCCAAAATCTGACTCCAAAAGGGACTTATGGTCCATAACATTACCTGTATTTTAAATACGTAAATTAAATGATGAGTTATTACTTAATTTATAGTTTACCAGTTAAAGAAGTAAGTGTAGTATTAGATGATGTGATTGTCTGGTAAAATGGTCTCCCCAAAGGAGGCTCAAAAATCCAGTGATTACTGAATACATAATTATGTATTCATGATGAAATGAATAAACCTTTAGCAAGTGGATGGTGTTTTATGCATGAAGCCTAAATGATTGCTCAATCCTGAAGAGACATTGAGTTCTTAATCATAGATTTAAAAAAAAAATTAATGAAAACAGAGATAATATCTCATAGTTCACAAGGAGAGAGATAACAAAATGATATGAATTTTGATTTAAATACATAAAGGAAGACAGACAGAAAGAAAGAATTCACAAGGTACATTTTAACACCAACAAGGTGGATCCAGACTCCACTCTTCCTGGAGTAGAAAAAGACAGATTTGAATAATGAAATAATTAGATAAGTTAGATCGTCTGTCACAGTTGAGTCACACAAGGTGGCGCCAAACTTCAGGGATCACAGATTATGAAATGAAAGAATTTAATAATTACATCTCTAAATAAGTAAGCCATTGACATTTTTTTGTATCATCAATTCCTGGGCAGACTTGCCAGTTATGAAACTGTATGCTGTCATCACGCATTTTTAAAATGCCATCAATTAATCGTCAGATTACTGTCTTGCCTGATGAATTCTGTTGGCCTGACGTCATCCCAAGCACCTGAATCTCTGTTATGGTGTGGCAGGACGTGAGATAGTGGGCCCAATCCTGTCATAGCAGTAGTAGCCACAATGTTGATAACAGTTGAAAAGATTGCTACAGCAGGGGCATCAATAGCATAGCAGAGAGAGAGATGTTCTTCCGTGTTCTGAGTCATCATCCTTTTGCCAGGTGTCGGTGATGGTGCCGACCTCCTAGTGCCACTCCTTCTTCTCATGGTAGATGACAACTGATGTGAAGATGTGGAGGAAGAGCAGGTAGTCAACACCCAGACCACCATGCTGGCCTTGGTGAAGTCCTTGTACTTCTCTGAGGGCACCGTGCAACCTCCTGGACTCAATAACCCAGCATACCTCGTACTCTGGGAGATGCATAGATCATTCAGAAAATGCTTTGCTCATGTCTACAACTTTCCTAACCTTGTCCCTGATAGAAATTTGCACACTAATCGTAATCGGTGATGGCATTGTCTGTCGCTTATATAATTTAAAGAATTAAATAAGTCAGCAATAGCTAATTGTCACAATAAATAGGGGGTGTAGCATTTTACTGGCAGGGACGCATGGCCAGACTCCAGTCATGAAGGATGTCATCATCATCAATTGAGTCAATGTATCATAAAATGTGAAGATATTGCAAATTATCTCCACAAGTGGGAGCCTTACAGGTCTCTTCATGGAATGGAAGATTGTTGTTTACATAACTATACAAATATTTACATTATCTTGGGGATTAACACAGATTATCAATTTAAATTCATTTATTATGTAATTAGATGATCTGTGGCAACAGATTCCAGGTGTCATGGAGGATATAATCATTGTTTTATGTAATTAAATAATCAAATAATGAGTTCATGTAACATCATCCACTTCCCTAAGGTGGCTCCAAACCAGGCTCATGAAGGATGCTGTCGTGATTAATTTAAATATTTTGACTACAAAATTGATATTTAGATGGTTCATAATAATCGCTTCCCACATAGTGGAATCCACTGATTATGGATTATCTAATGTCCTATTTTAATAATCAAATTACAACATAATCAAATGATGAAATGGTCTGCCTTACTCGACACAATTTACTCTCACTGACTCCCACATGATTGTCGGAAACTCCCTGGTTCATCCCTTATTTAGTCTCAGAACAGAGTAGTAAAATGTTTAAATGCTGAAATGTCATTGTGTATGCAGGGTTTTAGAAGATACCACACATTTTTTTTTGTTGGACGGCTGCCTGAAAAGAGATGGACACAGAACTCTTTCTTTTGAGTAGCTCCTCAGTGACCCAAAAGCCTTTGGTTATGGAATATTTCAGTTTCTTAATACGTTGGAGACTATGATGGTACTTATGAGTTCCTACTATTAGACTGATCCAAAATCATCCTTTTCTATTCAATAACACCAAGAGTGCCTTTGATAACCATGCAATATCATGTGCTATCTCTCTCCTGGGGTCTCTGAGGCTGTTCTTAACCCTCTGCTAGTTTTTTACTTGCTTGTGCTTTATGTCTCATTCCCCTAGGCTGACGGCAAACTGTGAGGACAAGGGGTATGTCTTAGTTCCTCTGGATTCTCAATGCTCCAAAGAGATGTACAGAAGTTCAGAAGGTGCTTGGTCAACACCAACTGCTGTGGTGCTAACAACCCATAGGCTATGACTCTCTGAGAGTCAAATGACCGTTTTATAGGGGTCATATGTCAGATACCCCGCACAGCAGATATTTACATAAAGATACACAACAGTAGCAAATTGAGAGTTATGAAGTAGCAGCCAAGATAATTTTTTGGCTGGGTCAAAGGTGAAGAACTGTATTGAGTGGTCGCAGCATCGGAAGGTTGAGAGCCACTACTGTGAAAGATGATACAAGCACACCGTATATTTATGGGGCTTAAATAAGCAAATAGAGACTGAGCTTCAGTAGACAGCCCAGCGCTCTTCTTCCCCTTAGCTGAAGAGAGGTCTGGATGAAAATGGTGTGATCTGTCAGTTCACCAGTTCCCAAGGCTTCTGGCAAGTACTTCTTATCTGAAGAGTCCTTACAGCAGCTGAGCATGTTCTTACAGAGAGAATGAGAGAATGACAGCATTCATTTTACCATGTGAGCAAGGTGATCCCAATTTGCCACATTAGGAGAAAAAAGAAGCTGGAGGAAGCTACCAAGGAAACAGTGTTAGGAGAGCGGAACCTAAAAATGGGGTTTTTCTCTCTTGGGCACCGGGGACGCATTGTGAGGTAACATACACACACTTTCCATACAGCATTTCACCGACTACCTGAAATACTCTTGCCTTTCCTGTTCCGGGTCACTGAAGGAAGTCTATAGCATACAGGAGTTGATGGGCTATTAGCTGCATCTGAGCGTCAGTCCCTCTTCACAGAAACTACTGCAGTGCTTACTGGAGAGGAATGAGGACGAGAGGCACATGGGCCTTATAGGCACGAGGAAGGACACATGTAACTGTATAAAAGAGCAGTCCACAGAGGAGAAAGCGTGAATGTTTCAGGAAAACAGCTGGCTTTACTGCTCATGTCTCAACTACATAAAGAAGGGAACAAGGAATACAACTTTGACTAAAGATATTCTAAAGGCAGAGCAGGGTAGAGGCTTCCTCCATGAACTGTTCTTTGTTCAGGTGCTACGGCACATTCAGCACAGACGTTAATTAACACAGAGCATACTGCTGCCTACACTGCCTAAGTAATTACACCTGGAGTCTAATTAGGTCAGTCTCCACTACCCCTGGTCTAAATCAGCCATGCTACACATCTCTCAAAGTGTGGCTAGCACCTGTATTAGGGCAGTGGCATGTGTGACTTCTAACACAGGAGAACTACCACCAACCTCAATAGGGTTCCTCCATGTGATTTGCATGCAGAAAGGGAAACCGTGGGAGGGAGTGGCTCTTCCTGGGCTCCTCTGGATTGTTTCCTGGTGTTCCGGAGTCCAAAGCCACATGCCAGGTGGAGGAGGTCTTCACTGGCAACCCTTTCAAGCAATTACTCACTTATTTGGGTTTCTGATTTTAATAAGGCTATATGATGTTAACATTAGTAACCGAGTTGATCAGATTTGGGGGCAACTAAACTTGTTTTTTTGAGCTAAGAGATGACTCAGCAAGGAGGGACCCTTGCTGCCAAGTCTGCCATGGTGAGTTAGATTCCCCAGACTCATAGGATGGAAGGAGAGACCACACTCCGGCAAGTTGTCCTCTTACCGACACATGATACATATGTCTCCAACCCCCGCATAAATAAATAAAAGAAACATAAGATTAAAAAATGCTTTGCTTAACTCTTCTAGAATTTTTCAAGCTTTCTAAAATGAGAAAGTATCCTACACTAGTAACAAGACAAGAGCAAGAATGAAAGTTGGTAATAAACTCCTCAGGAAATGGTGTGATAGCTATGTGATATAATGTCATCAACGTCATCCTCATTGTCATCATCATCATTGTCATAGGTGCTTGGGACTGAACCCAGAGCCTTGTACATCCCAGGCAAGGGTTTTAATCACTGAACTACATCCCCAATCCATAATATCTTATTTTAGGATTTTATATCAGAAACATAATATATACAATATATGTGATTTATATGAATATATGTGTATTAGCTAGAGTATAGCTAAAGCTTTCATTTATCCAGGCAAACAGAACAAATGTAACAAATGATGCTATAAAGAACAAGAATGCTAGACTCAGTAACATGGGTTTCAGTAACACATGAAAGGAGTTGTAACCAGTAACATATAACGATAACTTCCATCTCTCTTCTGTCTCTGTACACTGTTTGCCAGTGTCACAACAGATCCCCCTGAGGTCTATCTGTCACTTAGCTGGGTACACCTTTGTTATCAGGTGAAAGAGACAAAAGGACACATGCTTCCCAATATGTGGATCACATGGTTTCACAAGAACTGATATTTCTACTTGACCAACTCTGGAGGGAGAGGGAGAGTGGAAGAGAGGAGTAGACCTTATTCGCTGCAAGGCCCAGGCCCCCTGCTACAGTCAATTCTGCTACCCAACTTCGGGGCCCAGCCAAAGCGATCAAAGCAGGCAGACGATTGCCAAGTCTGCACTCTGCCCACAGCAACTGTCAACTAATGATAGATTAGAAGAATCAGATTGCTCTATCAAAACATTAATCTCAAATCTTGATTAGTAAGCCTATTGAATTATGATTAGTTCACAAGGGTGCAGCTGACAGATAAGATACTTTATCTGACAGTGTGTTCTAGTTGCTCTGCCCAAAACCAAAAATACCCCCAAACAAACAAAAAGGAACAAACAAAACAACAAAAAAACTACAAAATATGAACTAGCAAAATAACAGTACCCAACACAGCACACTGAGGAGGAGGAGGAGGCTACATAAATTTCTTAGTTTATTAAAGAGTTTGCATGTGAGAAGCCAGCTTTCCTATAAAAAATGAGGAAGAGACTTAGAGAAATATATGGTAAACAATATGCTGTAACTAGGAGCCCACTAGGGCTCTCCCACCTTTTCAGTCACAAATGGGAACTTGAGATTTTTGCAGGGGGCGCTCTGCCTGGCTTTGGTGACATCTTAGCTACAAAGGCAGGACTTTCTTATTGGTGCTGCCCAGTACCCTGGCCTGTGGGATGATTGCATCTGTGCAAAGTCTACAGAGAAAAAAAGCATGGGGGAGGGAGTGAGGTTGTTCAGGCAGGCATTAAAACTAGTTTCTGATGTTTTTTTAAGAGCTATAGACTAAACAGGCTAAGCATATCCCCAGCCTCCACTGAAAAAGTCCACAGGGGTTAAGAACACCACTGGGCTGTTCTTCCAGAGAACCTGAGTCTGGTTCCTAACACCCGCTTGGTGGCTCACAAACGTCTATAACTCAGTTCCAAGGGGTGTGACACTTCTTCTGGCCTCCAAGAGCACCATGCATGCATGCACCATGGTGCAGATATATGTGTAGGCAAACATTTACATACATAAACTAAAAACACATAAATCTTTTTAAAACCTTCTTTGTCTATATGAAATAAACATTCAATGTGATACAAGCTTATATTCTGAGTTCATACACACTCTGAAAAATTAAAATAGTATTACTTATTCCTTTATCACCCCCCCCCTGCCTATATACACTTAGGTCTCTTTCAGCCCCTGAATTCAGCTGCTACAGGGGGCTAAAGTGGCATAGTCTAAGGATGCCAGGCACTCACACTCCTATGGCACTTTGGATGGTATGACCATCTGATATTACCCTTGCAGTGACTTCTCTCCTCTGTCTCTTGGACACTCATAACTATACTGTGCTAATCAATTGCGCTCTGCTGATGGGGTCAAGGAAACTTACTTCCTCCTTTGATAGCCTCCAACGTTTCTACTCTTGGGGATAAAGGTGCTTTAAATGGAGTTATATTCTAGGAAAATCAATATATGATTACTGCAAAGATCTGTATTGATTGTCCTGTTGAATTGCAAAAAGGCTGAAGAAAAATGGCAGGGCACATTTCCTTTCCATTCCTACTCCACAGAGTTTGTTGCAAATGTTTGGGCAGGAAAAAAATGGTGGAACTTCATTTAATGACCTGAAGTTCTCATCATTCAATCCTCTTTTTCTTTCTCTCCTCTGCAAAGCACTCATTACTCGCCTCAGGCCTTTAGTCTCCAACACTGGTCTGCAGCAGAAGCTCCAGGAGAGTTCCCAGAGCAGAAGAAAGGAGGCTTCAGACAGGGAGGCTCTGCCAGCAGCTGCAGGGTGCCTTCCCTAATAGCTACCATGCTCTTCTTCCACCCTCCTAGAATCCAGCCTTTGTGGGACAGCAGCTCTGTACCCAGCTGCAGACTCTTCTTGGAGTTAGCAGCTGGAGTCAGGGTGAGTGGTAGGGAATGGAGTGATTTGGTGGGCGGGGACTTCTGGGGGAAGTGCCTTGAAATATATAGATGGTGACTGACTAGTGTCATAAGCATTTCCCATTTCCTTCCTTTTCTTCCTCCCTACAAGGCAGATGAGACTCTGGCCAGGGAAACAGCAGTTCTATGGTCAGGAGGTGCTGAAGCTAAAAAAAAAAAAAAAAAAAAAAAAAAAAAAACATGTCCACACCAGTGCAGAGCCCAGCCCGAGAGAGCAGAAAGACTGCCTCACTTTTTGTGTATCCCTTTCTTACAAAAAGAAAAAAAAAAGTCCCTGTTGTATGGTCCTCATCACTATACCAACTAATGCGATTCCTGGGCCACCCAATTCTCCAAGTTGTCTATGAGCGGCACTCAGTTGTTTCTGCAAGCACTAGCGTGGGAGTCACCTCAGTGCCAATATGACTCTAAGATTCTTTGGAGGAATTCTTCCCCCAGGAGAGTCTGAGTGGAGCTGCCCTCAAAGCTCAGAACAGGCAAAAGTTCTAGGATTAGGCCCACCAGCCTTCAATTCAGGCTTCAAGGCCATTTGGGTGGTTCTGGAGTTGTAGCTATTGTATGTTGCTAATGCCAAAGTGGGTCATCGCAAAGCCTGTCCCTTATAGGTGCAACAGCCTTCACTGTCCAGGTCCTTAGATGATGACTCACTGAAAATGTACAAATGTACTGGCTCCTTAGCTTCAGAGTTCTATAAGCTGTAACTTAATCGAGCGGGGATATGAAATGAAGAGAAAATGAATTTCAGTTATAATAAGCACTCATCTTCAGTGATTCCTATGTGGCAGGTATTTTTGCCCCAACTTTGAATATATAAACTGATGTAATACAATAGCTTAGGAGGTTAAGTGCCATCACTAATCCCTCCTTTGGATGGGGAAACTGAGGCAGAGAAGCTAGGTAGTTTGCACAATACAATCTAGTTTGAAAATGGAGGAATCAGGACCAACTCTAAAATGACTAGGGACAAACCTTTATACTTCCACATTGCTTGTGGCCATGCAACTGGCTACAGGTATCTAGGAATATATTTTAGTGATATGGCAATTCCACAGAAAGACTCTAAATGGGTAAAGCTCAGATTTTCACAGCAGCATTCTTCATATTATCAAAATGAAACAGAACTACCTAACTTTTCAATAATGAGGAATAAGATAAAATGGGTATATTTACTTAGTAAATTATTCAGTAACTACAATGCATAATTAATGCACAATCAAATACTATGTGAAACATGTTGTCATTATATATAAAACTGAACACAAAATCATATGCATTCAACAGTCATCTCTAGGTTAAGTCATATATATTCACATAGCAGAGGCTGGAAAGTAACTTTCAAAACAAAAATAGCTATGTGGGATGTGGGATGTAAATGAGTCCTGTGCCTCCCATTTGTTCGTTATTTTCAAAATTTCAAAGGGTGGAGAATATGCTCTTAAGAAGAGAAATGGACATTGCTGAGGATGCTCTGGACGATGGATGGGAGAGCCTGCTGCTTGCCCTTCAGTACAGATGAGCTGAGGGCTGGAAGGAGGGGTGGCTTAGAACTCCTGGCTTTTTATCCAGACAAGGTAAATGAAGTTTGGCCAGTCAGGAGGGAAAATCAGATTAGTTATGGGCTCCAGGTCATACACTCACGAAGGTCAGAGAGTGTGAGATTATTATCCCTGGTAGAAGAACAGCAAAATAGCATTATGGAATAAATTAATGAAAAAGGTAGAAGATTATATGAACGAAAGCCCTAATCACTTTAGCGATTTCACTCAACTGCTCTGCTGGCTATCAGTCAAACTCACAAAACAAATACGCTTGTTCTTCTAAGTAATTCCAGGAGCTCTCCCCTTCTTGCTTCAAAGACATCCAATCTAAGGAAAGTCATGAATAAAGTTACCCCGGCTTGCTGTTCCGCCTCATGCAAACCCCCTGAGGCACTTGGGTACACATTGTTCCAATGTATATACTCAGGATGCAGATGGCTCATTGAAGATGCATAATTGCCAGCCTGTTTGGCCTTTGATTCCAAATAAACCATCATTCCATACCCATTCAGAAACACCGAATTCACCAATGTGCAAACTGCATATTTTATTAAATAAACACAAACTCGGAGATAATGACATGCATTTGTTTTCATCACAAGTCCTAATGCAGCATTTCTCTAAGGCTTCCGGTATTAGCATTGCTTGCCGCATTTCAAATGCCTTTGAACTTTCTGAAAAGCTACATCTGTTAGCTCCTGTGTATACAGCAGAAAGTTACCAGGTGAATTAAGTTTTAATATAAACTGCTTTGTTCACTATTAAGATTGATGTTGGATACGCTGTACTGCAAGTTGCAAACTGCAATTACAATTCCTTGCAATTATCTTTGGTTGTTAATAGCACAAGATAGCATGTCACTTTCTACCAAGCGCATGATTTATCATTTGTGGTTTTTTTTCTTCCCCTGAACTCTTGTGGTATTCCAAATGTATAATCTTGTTGTATTTATTTCCCAGTGGCCCAACAAAATGCACAGCAAGTGCTGACTAGAACAAACTAAAAAGCACCACTATTGACAAGCCGTCACTTGAGCAGTAATGAACACTCTGCCTCCACTTTCACCTCAACAAGCAGCAGCTTTAATTTATGATAAAGCAAAGGAGAGGCACCCTCCAGGTTTATTATACCCTCAGCGCTGTTTCAAATAAAGTAATTAGAAGGTCAAGAGACGGGTCTGGAAAGCCAAACAGAACCGCAACCCTTCTGTACTGACATAAAAAAAAAAAAAAAAAAAAAAAAAAAAAAACAGACTAGTATGTTTAAAGAGTATTTTATCCATCTTCTCAAAGGCAGGGCAAGGATGTCGTTGACTTTTTTTTTTTTTTTTTTTTAATACTACTGTACCCAATCAGAACCAGTGGCTGTCCTTCTCGCTTTCTCTTAATTTGCTCCATATGGACTATAAGTAGCTCTAAAGAGTCGCCGGACTCAGGGGAAGGCCAACTAACCCCCCCACACACTCTGGGACAGGTGATCAGGAAGCCAATGGGTTCTTATGGTGTCTTCTCTCTCTCTCTCTTTTAAATAATGATAACACAGAAGATGAAGCAACGGGAAGGATCTGGTGAGCTCCTATGGATAGCACAAGGAAATAACTAGAGTCCGCTTAAAGCATCCAAGGGGAGGCTGACTTTTCAGGATTATTTTGATTCTGGGGATGGGAACCCAGCTGCAATAAACTACCATGTTGTTTTTGAGGACTGTCTATAAACGCATTCCCCATTTGAAAGGCTCCTCCTTTTTCATACACCATGTTCTGTGTTTATTTACACCCTCTTTTTTCTCTAACATATCTATTTTAACACCTTATAGTTTTTATTAAAGGCCCAAAGACCTATTGGACCTTGACAATGTTCTAGGCCACTCTCTGAGGAGTCGGGCAATTTTAAGGAGTGCATGGACTCTTAAACCAGCAGCCCCTTACATTTGGATCCACAGATCCTTCAGTGGGCAATGCATCAACTCTTTTTCTTCCCATTACCTACTTTCTGAAATGAAAAAAAAAGGTAAGATGGGAAAGACAGACAGACAGTGGGAAGGTTAGGTCTCAAGGAGTATCTGCACAAGGATCTGTGATATGCGTGTACCAGGAAGCATGTGCCTGGAATTAGATAGTAGCTTTCAAAAACGGATCTTGCACAATAAAAAAGGCATCCTTGCTTTGGCAAGCTGGCAGGTTATGGCTAGCTACTTGAACAATATTATAATCACCTCCTTGTGGGGGTCTGTGGTGCATTGATTCCAAAAGCCTTTCTGAAATAATGCTTCATAGTGTAATTTTTGCTTCAAGTAACTTTTACCACTGTCTATTCTGGTAGTCTAATTGCACCTGATTATCTAAGTGGTGGAAATATATGTAATCTCATAATTAGAACATGCAATCATGTTGTAAAAATTTTTGTGAAACTGTAAAACAGAAGGTTTGTCTGTACAGTAGGTAGCCTCCCTGCTTCCCACCCCCCAATCTCTACCTACAAAAAGCAATGACTTTCTTTAGTGTGAGAGGAAATGGGAACATTTGGGGCTGAGTTTTACAAGGTAAAGGAGTGGATCACTCTGGTCTAAAACTCCTTAGGAAATCTAGTGCCAAATCATATTGTAAGTCAGGAAGACACAGTTTCTCTACAAGTCATGAATGCAGAATGCAAACTAAGACATACAACATCTCTGATAGTTTTATCCAGGCCAGGAATAGGCCCTTCCTATTCCTCCATTTGTTGTTGTCTATGCAATTTACTCTAAAATGTAATACTAACTTGTACACATTGGTGGCAAATGTGTATGAAGATATATCCGATAGTTTCCTAATATCTTTGAGATGGCAATTTCAGCCATTTCTTCAATTAGATGAAGCAAGGACTTACTGTTCTGAGTTCTTCAACCGCTCCTTTTCCTGCTTTCCTGACCTTTCACTGGAGGTGATAATGAGTGATACCAGGACCAAAGCTTAGGCTGTGCAAATGGAGTAAGATGCCTGGAGCCTGTGTGATCCAAACTGCAGAGCAAGACCTGTTCATGAGGCTGCAAACTACTATCCAGTGGAAGCTGGACAGCTTTATGGCACCAGCAGTTAGAATCCTCCAAAGGGAAATGTGGAGATCCAATCTGTTTCTCATATGAGATCTGTGTGCTGAAACACCAAGGGAGGTTTTGGGAAGACATTAAAGCAATGTCTTTAAATTAAAGCATGTGCCCAGCCACAAGAACCTTCTATGCAGGGCAAGGCCCAATTCTTCTGAGAGCCAGCTGCTTTTGCAAAGACTCCTTGAATTCATAATGGTTACTTAGGGATTTTAAAGTTGTGGCAAAAATGGAAGGAAATACTCATGGTACCTGTGACAGGTACCCCCCCACTCTCTCTGAATACTCAAGAGTATGTTGACTTCATTGTTGAATCCAGATGAACTTCTTGGTTAATAATAATCCAGATAAACTTCTTGGTTAATGGCACTACCATTTCCTGTGACAGTGTTTAGTGTAAGAGCTGACATAAGACTCAGACTTCATGGTGAGAGCAGAGGAAGTGCCAACTGGAACTTTGAGGAATAACTTCTTCACATCTGAGGAGACACACTAGGAGGGGGGTGGTCTCCTAATCTTGTGGTGTCTGCATTTGATATGATGCCTGAAGCTAGTACAGCCTTTGGAAACACAAAGGAAGTCACCACCAGGGTTAAGTCCATAATGGCCAAACTTGAAGAGCACAGGTCTGCTGTGACATCACTGGGCCAACTGCTGTCCCACTTCTGAATTTACTGTAATGCAAGATAATGACTACCCATGTTTATGCCTAGTTGAGACAGGGCACAGTTTGATACCATGCCTATTTGTCCTCAGTGGAGGAGTAGTGGTCAGCAAATATGAGCAGGTCAACACAACTGAATTTAAATCTCATTCACTAAAATAAAGTTGGAGTCTGAATTGAATGGTGAATGAAGGCTTTAAATGGGTATAATCCTTTTGATAAGCAGTTTGTCAATAAGTATTAAGAGTTACAAAAAAAGATATGAATTTTGACCAGCTATTTCAGGTTAGACATTCAATCCCAGGGAAACATCCAAGCCATTGTAAATACATAGGTATAGATAGCTCTATAGACAGATATTCACTACACAAGGTGATGGGTTTATATACTTTTTTTTCATTCATATTCAACCCATGCCCTACTTTTTCTTTCCCTCCCCCAGTCCCCTTTCATCTCCCACTTTCGTTTGTACATTCATCACACACACACACACACACACACACACACACACACACACACACACAACTGAAATCTAGGATCTACATATGAAAGAAAACATGGTAATGCCATTTTGAGTCTGGTATTCCATTTATGCAGTTGCCTCCATTTCCATCCATTTTACTGCAAACTTGCTCTTCTTTATGGCTGAGTAGGACTCCACTGTGTATACCTATCACAGTGGAGTGTTTGTTAATCCAGTAATCTGTTGGTGGGCACCTAGGATGATTCTGTAACATGTCTGTTGTGAACAGTGCTGCAATTCTAACTATGGCTCTGTAAGTATCCCTCTATAGAATATGCTGACTTAGATCCTTTGTGTATAGTCCTGGATGGGTAAAACTTGATCCTAGTTAGCATTCTTCCTTTCTCTTCCTTCATTCCTTTCTTTCTTCCTCCCTCCCTCTCTTCCTTTCTTCCTTCCTTCCTTCTCACTCCCCTCCTCTTCTTCCTCCTCACCTCCTTCTCCTTCCCTTTTGAGATAAGGTTTCTCTATGTAGCCCTAATTGTCCTGGAACTTAGAAATCTGCCTGCCTCTGCTTCCTGAGTGCTGGCACTGACAGTGTGTACCACCACTGCCTAGACCCAGTTAGTTTTCTTAAGTAACCCCTACATTGACGTCCATACCAATTTAACTGCCACTACTGGAAGTGTATGAGGCCAACACCAACATCTTTGTCAGCATTTGTTATTTTCTTTCCCTTTGTGCTGTATTATTTGAGGTAGGTCTTACATATCTGAGGCTGGCCGGAACGCCCTATGTAGTCAAAGATGACCCTGAACTTCCAATACTCTGCCTTCATCCCTTGAGTGTTGGGGTTATAGGTGTGTACCACTGTGCTTGTTTCATGTCGTTCTGGGAACTGCACTCACAGTTTTGTGTGGGCTAATCAAACATTCTACCTACTGAACTACATCCCTAGACACTGCCACTTCCTAATGACAGACAGAATTTCAATATTGTTATAATTTGCATTTCCCTGATGGCTAAGGATATTAAACTTATTCTCATGTATACTGGCCACATGTATTTCATCTCTGAGAAGTATTTGCTCATTTTCTGACTGAATGGTTTGTTTTACTGACAATTAATATTTTTTTTTAGATCTTTATATATTCTCTGTGTGACTTCTCTGTCAGATGTACAGTTAGCAGAGTACTTTGCAGGCTGTCTCCTTACTTGGCTAGTTGTTCCCTCTGCTGTGTGGCAACTTTTTAATTTTATTAAAATTAATATTATTAAGCCCAATAATATATACCTGATAGAACACTATGCATTGATTAAAACTGCTACAGAAGTGAAAAATGGAATTCTGTAGTGACAACAGAAATAGACAGGATGTATATTTAAGAGTGTGAAGAGATAGCTTATAAAGTTTTCAGAGTGGTGCTGATGTTAGGAGACTAGAGGACATACTACTGTTTTATTTTCCCTCCAATTTCATAAATAGAAAACCCCCTTACATATGAAACATGCATTGTTGCATTAATCACCAACTTGGAACAACTTGTGGGCAAGGATGATTGGAAATGTGTGGACAGCAGGACTGGGCTAGCCTGGGGAAAAGACTTGAGGTAGATGTAGAAAACTCATTAGCATTAGGATTTCTTCACAATGAGTTGGATTCTTCTTTTAAAGCCTGGCGTTTTGATGATGATGATGATGATTTTGGTATGTATTTGCACCTTTCTCCAGCCCACCCCTGCCCTGTGTGCCCAGTGATTTTATTGCATGGTTTGGGGAAGGTGCAAATCAAAAGCAGTTAGTACACACAGCATGGCAAAGTAACATCCCATCCCTGAAAGAAATCCATGGGGAAGCTCCCTATTCCTAATCAAGAAAGAAAATGTCAAATGCCTTGATTCAAATGTTATGCTTCGGAATAAATAAATTTACCTGGGAGCAGTGGAGGGTGTGGGGTGAGGGTTGGGAGGAATTAATGTGTTCTTTAAAATTAAGTCTGGGACACAGGTAGTATGTAATCTAAGCCAATGACACAACTATTGAGCCCTAAAGAAGCGCCTGTATCCCATATAATTAAGAGGGATGGTTGGCATCAGGGGGACCCGAAATGTTATGCAGACTAACTGATTGCTCCATTGCTAATGACTGCCCAATTTCTCTAGACTAATTGGTGCAATCTATATTTTTGCAGCAAAGATGAATTATCAACTTGATTTGGTGTCGATAAAAAAATTGATGGATGCTTCTGACTGCTCCATCCCAACAATACACAGATTATTACCACCATAATTATCATAAATGACAAAACATGGGCAAGTATGATTACAAGTCTAATTCTATCTTGAGACTTTAATGGCATAAAGTACTCAAGCTTTGCATTCATGATTGCATGGGCACACCACTGACAGGAGTACCCCTGGTGAACGGCATTCATTATCTTCCCCATAATGCAAGGCTGTGGTCCAACATAGAACAAATACTCAAGACGGAGTTCCTAGAAAAGCCAGCCCATTACCATCTACAGATCTCCAGTTTAGGAAGGAGACATGTGCCTGCCTGTAGCCTCCTTTCCATTCTGGGATATGAGAGTTGTATTTCATTCTGCCATGCACAGAGGCTGAGAGTCTGTCAACGATGGCCAAGGAAAGCTATGCCAAAGCCTGAAGATGCAGTCATGATCCTAGTTGCTGTCAACCTAGCACTCTGAGTGCCATCAGCTCGGAGGAAAGATAAAGGTCTACACATCTTAAATGTCCTACTTGGTTGGAACATTCTTCAGAATGTCCTTGTTTAGGAAGAGAGAGACAGGGAGGAGGGTAAAGTCTGGTGCTGTGGCTCCGAGTATGACTGTTTGGAGACACTGAAAAATTGTGCTAGTAAAGAGCGTGAAGGCACACAGCTTGCCACAGGGGCAGAACTAGAGAGTGTCTCTGGACAGTCACTGCGGAGCACAATGCACCAAAGTCAGTCAACCGGAGGGTAAGGCAAGTCTGTGTGAGGGTAGAGGCCATGAAGCAAGAGTCATCCTTTAAAATGGGAAGCCACCCTTCTTGCCAAGCAATTGTGGCTGGGTAGAAGGCAATTTCACCTGCTCCTTGTGCTTACTAAGCCAGAAGTCTATTTTCATGTAGAACATTCAATTTTTACAACGCCCTAGACTGCGTGAGTAACTCTACTAACATCACTGCATCCAAGCCTGTTTCCACATACAGGAAGTGGGAACTATAACTGCCTCCTACCTCCAGGGTTGTTTTGAGAATTACACAAAGGCATAAATGCAGATGCAATAGCAATAACCTAGGAACTGCTCAAGAGATGGAGCTGCCAGCCAAAGCCAGGCTTCTGTTCCATGCAGAAACCTGTTCAAATGAAATTTCCACATGCACAAGGCTAAAGGGGGGAGGGTCCCCAGTTTGCCTTAGAGTATAGTTCTTTGCCTCTAGGACCGAACACTTCATGGAAGGCCTGGGGGATTTTTGTAAGCCAGAGCACATATGTGACCAGCAAAGACAAATGTCTTTTCCATGAAATACTGGAGTGCTAGAGAGAACGCTGGTCACACCAGAAGCACCAACAGGCAAAAGGTGACCAAAGTGGACAGATTCTAAGTTGCCACAGGTTCTCTCTCATGTACATATAATCTTCAAATACCCTTTTGGCACATATGAAAATCTTTCCTGATGCTGCAATTTAGGAAAATAAATTATGGGCATGACCTGGCACTGAGATCACCAGGCTGTCAAGGATAGGCCTCTGATGGCTCATATCCAGGTGCACTTGGTGGCCCCCCAAAGCCCCATACCACCCTTTTCGTAAGAAATAGTGCCGCTTTGCAAGTGATAGTCATCATGAACTTTCCCAGAGAAATTTCTCCTCCCATTAAGAGTTTCCACAGCATTTTACTTTATGTGTCCAGTCATGGAAATTACAACTGGACATAAATTAATTTTGTTTTCTCTTGGATTCATTGTGCATCATTTAAATATTCAAAGAATTTATGCTCATGATGCCACCCTCAATTACTCCAATGTCACTCCCTTAGTGGATGCTCAGGAAGCAGAGGCGGGTGAGATGGAAGTGTGTGTGGGGGGTCTCTTTGGAAACAGTCCGGTAAGCAGCCATCTCCTGTTCCCTTCCCCTCCTTGCCCAGGACCTGCAGTTTCAAAATGCCCAAATCCAAGAAGACATATCACTTACTGTCGGAGATGCACATACCAGAGGAAGTGCTGGGGATAAAGGAAATCTGTGAATCAGAGAAAGATGTCGGTATGCAAGATTGAAGATATACCAGCTGCCCCCTGCTTCAGCTGCCTTCCAGGGGCCAGGAAGAAATTAGTCTCACAGTCCAGTTGAAAGAACACCTGGCCACTCACCCAGGGGCACAAATTCACTGTCGAACAAGGTTATCTTTGTTTCCATTCAAAAATCACCTAGGAATTCAGCTATTTAAAATTCTGTGATTTGCATTGTCTTGAGTCACTTGCCTTCATAAAAATCAGGAGGCAGAGAATAGTGAAGAGGGATTGGCTGTAAAAATGCTGTTGTCAACAGACTGACCTCAAAAGCCAGGTTTGTCTTCTTACTACTGCAACTGAGTTGGAGCTTGCTGTGTTGCTTCCCAGTGTGTTTCACTGATGATTTACAAACATATAGGGTGAAGGGCAAGGACCTGTATTAATGCCAAAGAATCAGCACTCCGCCCCAACTAAAAAGACAGTAGAGGCTAAATGGGTTGGTTATAGGAATTCAAGGATCTCTAACTTGGGGAAGGGGGCAGTGTTTACCAGGACAGTAAAAATCAGGCTTATGTCCCCACTGGCATGTGGGAAACATCCTTTTATAGCTAAACCTTCAACTATGACCCTAGCTCAGTTTTTTTCCTAAGACAGTGGGCTGTGTTAAGACAAAAGCAACATGAAAGCTGAGGAGATGATGAGGCCAAGGCAGAGCATAATGCCAGAAGCAGATTTTGAAGGCAGCTGAGAAAGGATTGTGATGAGGAGCCAGCATCTTGTGCTGGCAGATCCTGTTGTCACAAGTTCAAGGAGAGACCTGTGTAAACTCAGGCTGGGAACTAGACTCTTAGGATACATCATCTTAGAAATAGTGCATCTACCTTTTGCAAGCCTCAATCTGTTCATCTTGTTGTTCATATGTTGCCTTTCCTACTACACTCAAATCCTTTTAACCTATCTCTTAGCTTACTTATTAAATATATTGCAAATATATAATACATAGTTATAATTTATACATACTTATTTAATTGAGATATATTTATACAACCTAAGAGTACAATTTGATGAACTGAAAACAAAAAAAAAAACTTTTTTTTTTCAAAATCATTTTAAGTACAGAAAAGTCGGAAATTTTCCCAAACATTTATACTGCTTCCAGTCAAATTCATCTCCCGTTGACATGTCCTGCAGAATGTTTTTGCTGGGGTCCATCTCCACTTGGTTAAACCACCATAATCACAACAGTAATAGAAGAAGCCAGGCACAGACTCCTACCCATAGTATAAGGGCCCAGGGCTCAGTGCTGTGCAGGGTCTAGGATGGTAGCCTTTTTCTCACAGGGCCTCCAAACTGGTTGGCAAGCTCCAGTGGTTTTGTCGTTATCACACTCTGGATGATAGATATTTGAAAAATAAAATCCAAGCCTTTGGAAATAACTGCATAGTGGGACGAGAAAAAAATGACAACTCCTAGAAGGAACAAAAAGCTGGCAATGTAGCACTTCCTTCAAACAGGTCAAGTGGTACTGGTAACTTTGCGCATCAGAGCATATTAAGTGATGGTGAAAGATGAGGGTTTTCTTTGGTCAAAATTTTTTGGGAAACCTTTTTTTAGATAGTGCTCATGAACTGTAGTTTTCTACACTCCAGTGTTTCCTTTTGGCCTCTGACAAACTTTGCTGGAGGGTTGTGTGAATTTCCAAATGACACTGGACTAGCTCATAGGACCACTGAACATCTTTTCAAATGATAAAGGAAAGTCATATTATCAAAGAAACAAACCACAAAAGTCCAAGAAATAGCAGGAAAACACTGGAAAACATCAGAGCTCAAGTCTATGAGCCCTGGACAGTGATAAAGAGTCAAGAAATCAGTGAGAGAAAAAGCAGACTCCTTAGAGTGAAGGACAGCTGAACAGGACATGTCTGCTCTCCTTCTTAACAGCATCACACCTTGCATGTCTCAGGAAACGAATGGAGCTCTCAAACACTCTCTGCAGCAAGTCTAGACTTAGATTACAGAATGAGCTGAGGGCTTATATTTGTTAGAGTTCTATTCAGGGCCAGACTTCAAGTACCTTGCAACTTGAGTAGAGAAGTAATAGCTAACTCACATCAGAACTCTTCCCAACCATGGTCTTTGCTAAGGCCATATCCAAGACAATGGGAGTTATGTGCAAGGCTCCAGTCCCCTAAGACCACAGTGGCCTCAAGGAATGAGACTGATCCTCTTTCCTCTGTATGTTACCAAGCAGATTCCTCAGTACCTTTTTCATTTATTTGGTTGGGAGCATCTCTGTAAGTCAATACATTTGGCAAGCCTCCTGGTCACTAGGAAGTGAGCTGAAGTCTGGCTTCCTGACAGCAAACCCACTATTGACCAAAGCTTCCTTGGCCAGGGAGCCCCACAGCTGAGGACAGCAAGCTGCCTTCACATTACTCACAGTGGCAACCGTGATGGCTTGCATTACACAAGCTCAAGGCTGGTGACTGGAATACACACGGATTGGGTTTCATCAGTCCCCACTGTGGTTCAGGGTGGGTTCATAGAACAGCTTGCAAGGAGCCCACCCTTTCACTTCAATTAGTTCTCCCTCTCGATGGTCTGGATTTACTGACAAAGCACTCGCTTTATCTGCTAGTGGCATTTGATTTCTGTCTAGACAGAGTGTGGCTGGTACAATGGGGCCAGTTGGGTCACTTAGCCATTTCCCTGTAGGCCACTGACTAGAGAAAGACATCTGATTTCCCAATTAGTCCACACCAAATTTATATTATTTCCATTATTTCCTTGTTATGAATTCTGATTTGTAAAATATCTTAGGGAAAACACATTTTACGTTACTGAGTCTTTGATTTTATGGGGAAACTAATAAATAATCAACAAAAATATGATTAAAGACTGGCTGCACTACCATCCTGAGAAGGGACTCTCCCCAGCAAAGCCTCTTTCTGATCCAAATCTTTTTATTCCTAGAAACAGAATTCTTACTTAGCCTTTAAAAAGCCCAATGAAGGCTTCAGCTAAGTTTTGACATAAGATTTTCATATTCAAAATATCTGTTGAAATAAGGGGAGAAAGGATATGGATCTTGGAACTGCATTAGTCTGAAATAAAGCTTAGTGAGCTAGAAATGGAAATTACTTCTCTGTAATTGAAATTCTGTCCTAAAAAATCCCTTTGAAATCCCTTTCAGCTATTTCTCCATTATGTGTCCCAGAGAAGCTCATACAAACACATTTGAGGATGATCCATTAGGAAAATTATTTGATGTTTATAAACTTCCCTGAGAAGAAATTTCTGAGAAATGGTGGTGTCTATGTCATCAAAGACCCTAATAATTAATGAGTACTCGCAGAGAATGCTAGACTCATCCTTTAAAAGTTCTTCTCTGGGACACCTCTCATAAGTACATTCTTGTTCGTTTATATATATATATATATATATATATATATATATATATATATATATATTAATGTTTGCCTATAGTCCTAAGCAAACAATTGCCACACCTCCCCAGTCTGGGTGCCTTCACATCTGAAATGTTGTATTTGATCCTTTCTGTATCTTTAATGCCAGTATTCAGTTGATTAACAAACACTACATATCACTACTGCATGCAAGAGAGCTGGCTGGGTAAGCCTGGAACAGGGTTTCACTTCTATTCTCTTTATGTTTCCTCATCGGTAAATGCAGCAATAACATCTCCTCATGAGGGTTAAAGCAAACCATAGGATCATGTGTGTATTAGCATGGTATTTGGGACATAGATATATTTCATGGATATTATTATGTTAATACAGTTAATAATATGAAGTTATATACAGTGTGTATATAGTCTAGGAATGCTCTATCACACTGGAGTTGATGGCCAGCAGCACAACAAAAATGGCTGTCATGTGCATCTGTGAAGTGTCCCACTTTGAAATCAGTCCTCTCCTTGAATGGCTATCAACATATTAAGTGGTGTGTGTTGCCTGATGTTGATCATACTCACTCCATGGTCATGTTCCACTTCCATGACAGCTTAGCTCAGGGTTAGGATGAACAAATACCAAGCCTGATGTGCAAGATAGTTAGGTTCATAGAATAACCCAGCATGGACCAGTCTGGTGCTTTGCATGCTACATTTGGAGGGGGAAGGCTGGGCACAAGGGCTTTGCACATGTGAGGTAGGCACTCCACCAATGAGCTACATCATCAGCCCTTGACTTTGTAAGACAGGGTCTTACTACGTAGGCCTGGCTGGCCTTTAACACATGACCCTCCTGTTTTTACCTCCTATGTTCTGGGATCACAGCCATTTGTCACTGTGCCCAGCCTACTTTTCATCTTTTAGTAATGTTTCCCCCTAACATTATAGCATTATAAGTAAAGATAAGCAAATGTTTTTGCAAGCTTATTTTAAAAAGCTATAATGAACAGCAGTGTATTATTCAAAACTAAAAGTAAAATCAGTGTTGGTATGTTTTAGCAAAAACTTTGTAGGGAAAATTTCTGGAAAAAAATGTGATGTATACAAATGTATGAGTTATATATGATCATATTTTATCCCATCATGAATGAGAACAGCCAGCAACTATCATTTCTACTCCAGTGTAGCCTCCTTAATGTAAAAACATTAAACGTGGCACCCTGAAGGCCACATCTCCCTATGTTTTAAAAGAGGAAAAGAGTATTATATGACAAGATTATTTTTTTTTAACAGCAAGATTGTTGCCCATAATTTGAGTGACATTGGATGACAAGTAACATAAATTGCTTCAGCACAGTAACTGATGTCAGTTAAAATCTCTCTCCTTCCCAGAATCCCAACCTAGGAATTCATGAGCTGACCCAGGGATCACAGAAACACCTTCTTTTTCACTAATGTTTCATCTCTGGTACCAATGTGTGCTAAGTTGTAGCACCTCAGAGCAGCTGGTTCTGAGCCCACGAAAGGGTAACATCTTTTGCTGTTGGTTTTGTTTTTCCCTCAAATCCAAAAAGCAATCCCTCCTGAAAAGCAGAGGTGTGGATCCCAGCAAAAGGAAAAGCTCTGTTCCAGAGTTTCCCTCCTTCCCCCCATGGTTTCGTGTGGGACTACAGTGCCGGTGCCTTTGCACACCAGAGTCAAAAGAGACACCCTGCTAAGGTGGGGAGGTCAGTAGAGCCTGCGCTGCTTGTTCTTAGGGCTCCCCACTTCTCAGGTGGGAGGGAGGGTGCTAGGAAGCTGGCATCTAGTATGCTTCCCAGAATTCCTGAGAGTTGTAAGAAGAAGGGTTTTCTCTATCGAGGCTGGCATAGAAGCATCAAACTTCCAGGAAGGGGCTTCTGAAACCCAATTTGACACCTTAGAGGCTACGGGACTTGAATTGAGAAGTGACAGGTGTGTGTCTGTTGTATGCTTATGAGAACAAATTCACACACAGGGCTGCAAATGATGCTACAGAACAAAGGAAAAATCAAAGACAACAAAACTAGAGTATGTAACTTTAAAACTATAAATTAAAAAATTATGTCAGAGACATAACAGATATGAGTAAATCAAAGTGTAGCATATTTTGCAAATTTATAATTAGATTACATCTTCAAAGTTACTTTCCCCTCATTCATCTGGGCCTCCTTTAGCATTAAGGTAAACACATTTCAGTTTCTTCTGTATCACTAGAAACATGAGAGACAGGAAATGAATGCTCTCAGGCAAAAGCTGTTAGCCATTCCCAATACTGGAACTCTTGGAACAGAAGTAGACATCCATCCCAAGCTAATAAACATAGCTCACTCATCCTCCCAATGCATAGGAAAAGGATGCTCACATACCCAGAACTGAGGAGGGCCCAGGGCATGTAAGAATTGATAAGACAGTTACCTCAGTTGGGAGACACGGGATAAGTAAGTGAGGTAAAAGGCCTTTCAGATAGAGTTAAGTGTGTTGAGTTGAAATGGGCAGAATGATCTGGCTGTGCAGGGGATGGGCATGTCCCTTCACTGAGAACAGTCACCTAAGGAGGTGACTTTCCAACATTAAAACATGAAAGTTATGTAACGTCAACACTGAGGAGGCCGAGGCAGGAGGCTAATGAGTATGTCAACCTAGACTGTACAGTAAAAATCAACAACAACAACACACACACACACACACACACACACACACACACACTCAGGGAGGGACAGAGCCCAGTGTGGGATCTGAAGAAGGGATGATCTACAGGGTGACTCTTCTAGGTATAGCACAGGGTCTTAAATGGGTTCATAGGTTTTAGTTTTAACAGCTCTAATGCAATGTAAATTCCTATGCCATATGATTCTCATTTTAAGATCATATACACGTCAGTGGTTTTAAGTGTCCAGTTTTGTTCAGCCTAGCACCAGAAACCACCATATACTTCATTTCTAGACACATTATAGACACGAGATGATGGCAGCTTGTGCCTGGTGCCTTCTGCAGTCCACTGGTATCAGAATCCATCTGTCAGGTTGTGTGCTTGGGGACTTTGTTACTTTACCTGCTAAACTGGATATATTTGCCACAGATTATTCATGGGTTGATGTGTGGAGTGCTTCCATGTTTTAGACATTACCAACAATGCTGCTCTGAACACTTGCATAAAAGTTCTACATGGAGAGAACCTTTCCTAGGAACAAAGAGTGGTAGTGTTGCTAGGTCACGTGCTTTGTTGTAGCCTTCTTATCTCCTGTATTAGTTGAACATTTTACATTTTTAGCAGCAGTGCATAAAAGTTGCAATTATTCTTTCTTCATCAATATCTGTTAATATCTATTTGATGAAATAAACTTTAGAAGAGCATTTACATTCTCCTAACAGTATCACTACTTAAGAAAACTAACAACAAAAGCTGACTGGATATTGAGTACTCTGACCAGCTGAAGTCATTCTAGAATTCTACATGGTAGCATAGCATCAAGACAACCTAACACCATGTGCAAAATGATAACCAGAGGAGCACGTGGAATATATCTTTGCTCAAAATCTGATAAAAAAATGCATTCAAGGGACTGGAGGGATGGCCCATCAGTTAAGAGACTTGACTGCTCTTCCAAAGCACCCAAATTCCCAGCACCCAAATGGCAGCTATTCCAGTTCCTCAGGGATCTGACACCTTCTCCTGGCCTCCTCAGGCACCAGACATGCATGTGGTACACAAATATGTACACAGGCAAAACACCTATACACATAAAATGAAAATAAAATATAAAAATCTTCAAAACTGATTCTAAGACAGGAAAAACAAAACCAACCAAACAACCAACCAAACAAACAAAAAACCCCAAAACCAAAAACCAACCAACCAAACAAACAAACAAAAACCCCAAGCCCTTGGAATGGTCAAACTCAGAAGTGGAAGACTTCCTAGCTTAAGTTCCTCATTTTATAGCTGAGTAAAGTGGGAGCCAAAGAAAATGACTTTTCCAAGGGGGAAAGCTCAGCTCAGCTCAGAATGCCTATTGGCTCCTATTTTGTGTTCTTAGAAATTCCGGCAAAGCTGTGTATGATAGTACAAGCCTGTCATTCTAGAAGGCTGAGACAGGAGGATAGTGAGTTTGAGGCTAGACTTTGCTACACTGTGTGATTCTGGCTTAAAATAAAACTCTGATGAATCAAAGAAAATAGCTGAAGGTTAAAAAAAAAAAGTACAGCCAGTAGCTCCAATTCCTCACCCCAGCACATGCTACAGCAATTAAAACATAGCACACAGTGACTGTTGCTTCGCTTTAATCATGTGCTGCCCGGGACATGTTGATGGACATGTGTTTTGGAAAGTCAAATAAAACCACAGAGTTGCTTGTCACTGGCTCAACTTCTTTAATTTACATAGTCTCAGCTTGCCTTTGGGGAATTTACAGACCAAAGCAAACCTGTCCCCTAGAGACACTGTGGCAACAGTTCTCAGAGCAGAGTTATTCTCTTTGTTGTTACAGTCACTTATAATCAGAGAATCAGAGTGTTAGCAAAAGTCCACACGATTTCCTGGAGACAGCAGTGGGACAAGAATCTCCCCACAAGTCTCAGGAACTACCCTTACCTGAGCGAAATACCCACATCTAGCATCTCACTGAGGCCCAAATGCCAAGAAACCCCCTCCCTCCCCATGAACATATCTGTTCCCCATTCTCCACCCTAAGTCTGCTCCCCTGCTTTTCTTTGAAATCTGAGTAGGACATCTGTGACCTATCGGAATACACTTGCTTGTTTGCTTTCTCCTAGGTTTTCCTTAATGCAATAATGTGACATGTCAACATGGGGTGACAAGTAAATCCTCAATCAAAATAAGTTCACAACCAAACACAGGAGGGAAAAGAGAAGCCTTAGAAAAAGTGGCTGCAGAGGTCCTGACTGGAGGCCAAGGGCCAGGAAAGCATTAACGGGACACAGCCAGTTTCTCACAAAAACAAAGCAGGGCTCTTTCTTTTGACTTACACATGTTTACCGGTCTCTCAAGCTACAACATGCCTATTGTGACATAAGCATGACAACGAAAGCATCTTATGACATTCAAGTACAATGATGAGTATTTTAAACCTGTTTTCTATGCTTCAATTTTCTAATTTCTAGAATGGAAACAATACATCTATTCGCTTCTACCATAAACCTATTCTCTTTATTGTAAATAAAATAAGCTCCTCTTCATTCTCTGGCCTTTAGAGGAGCTTGATGCTATGGTTTTTCAGCGTTGTTTAGATTTCCATTGGGATGATAACTAAGGATTTTAAGCAGTGTCTTCTGTTTCTTTCAGTCATTTTGATTCCTCAATTGACAGTTCTCTATTAAGTCCTGTACACTGCTTTTTATTATGGTTATTTAGAGTTATTTATTGTTGGTGGTATGTCATGTAAGCCCGACAGAGTTCATTAGATGAGATTCCCTGATCAGGAGATTATTCTGTTATTGCATTTTTAAAATCGGTGGTCATTGTGTCCTTCATGGGTCAGTTCTGTTGCAACCTTTCAGAAACTGATGATGCGAAACAGTACAGTTTTTTAAAAATCGTGTAATCATTCGATTGTTAAAAATCTACTATTGCATAATCAGTAGTCACTGTATAAGGAAGTGTCCCCCATTCTCTGGGCACTGCTTCTGGTGCCGATCTCCTGCTGTGTCAGTCCCACAGCAGCCAAATGACGGATGACACCATCATTACTTACACAAACAAATACGTTAATAAATTGATAGCCCTGCTTACTTAATGTTCATAAGATGGAAACAAACTCCAGTGATTGTCAAGGAAGTAGTACTTAGATAATTAAATAATGCTACACGATTAACTCCGTGGAAGAATGGCCAGACCCCAGTCAAGAATAACAACTTCTTCATCGATTTAAATAATTAATGTAACAATGAAAAATGATTGAATAATGACATGGTGGGGCATACGTAAATCCCACATGGAGTAGTCAGATTGATCTCTTCCTGGAATAAAGATGTGTTTAAAAAATTAAATTGATAGTTACTTAGTGGGCATTTTATATTAACGCTGACAAAGTGGCACCAAAGTCCTAAACCTATCGCTGATGTAAAGATCTATTCATATAGCTAAATGATGAAGTAATGAGATGATGTTACATCAACTCCCAAAATCTGACTCCAAAAGGGACTTATGGTCCATAACATCACCTGTATTTTAAATTCGTTAATTAAATGATGAATTATCATTCAATTTCCTAGTTTAACAGCTAAGGAAGTGTAAGGAGGCCCAAACTCCAGGGATCACTGAATACATAATGACAGATGTTCATAATTAAATGAATAAACATTAAACAAGTGGGTGGTGTCAGTAATAGCTAACTGTCTTAATAAAGTGGTGATGTAGCACTTAACTGGAAGGGAAGCATGGCCAGGCTGTAGTCATGAAGAATGCCAACATCATCAAGTGTAACAATGAATCCTAAAATGTGATGATATTGCACATTAACTCCACAAGAGGGAGCTTTTGTGAAGTTAATGGAGGATTTTTTGTTTACATAACTATAGAGATATTTACATTATCTGGGGTATTAACATGAATTGTCAATTTATATACTTTAATTTTGTAATTAGATGATCTCTGGCTCCAAATTCCAGGTGTCATGGATGATGTAAACATTGTTTTATATATTTAAATAATCAAATAATGAGTTCATGTAGCATCATCCAGTTCCCTAAGGTGGCTCCAAACCAGACTCGAGAACGATGCTGTTGTGATTAATTTAAATATTTTAGCTACGTAATTCATATTTCGATGGTCTATAATAATTGCCTGCCATATCGTGGAATCACAATGCACTGATCATGGATTATCTAAAGTCCTATTTTAATAATCAAATAACAACATAATTAGAGGATGAAATGGTCTGCCATACTCAACACAATTGGCTCTCACTTGAATCTCATATGATTATGTGAAACTCCCAGGTTCATCCCTTATTTAATCTCAGAGTTGAGTAATAAAATGTTTAAATGCTGAAATGTCATTTTGTATGCAGGGTTTTTAGAAGATAGCACATATTTAATGTTGCACATCTGCCTCAAAAGAGATCGACTGAAATCCAATAATCACTAAATCTAATCTAACAAATGGATTATCACCTTTCTGAAGGAAGTAAACAATGGAAAACTCACCTTTTGATGAATAATTGTGAGTCTTATTATCTTTTGTTCCATAGTTTTACTTCTTAGGAGAGCGATCATCCATAAACAGAAGCCTTAGAACTGTTTATCCACAGACTATGTTCTCTGATAATTAGGTAATCTTGAATTTGGTAACCAGTAAAAGCTGTAGGCAAACTTCCAGGGATTTGGCTATGACTTGTTTAGGCAAATCAAATGCTGTCATAAATAGTTTTAGGAGATCTTCATCTTGGGTCACTGTAATGTCCCATGATAACACTTTCTTGATGATGCTCTCTGGCCCTTGGCCCATGATATCAGGATACAGAATGCAAGCAGGGTTGTCAGGCAACATTTATGAACCAACATTTTTTCACATTCTAGTGCCCCTCCGACATGCTAAAAGTAGTCTACCCACCGATGAACTAACCTTACAGCCTCACTGATTTTCTCACAAAAACAAAGCAGGGCTCTTTCTTTTGAGTTCTAATATTTACCAGTCTCTCAAGCTACCACATGCTTATAGTGACAAAAGCATGAAAACAAAAGCATCATTATGCCATTCAAGTACATTTATGAGTATTTTAGACCTGTTTTCTATGCTTCAGTATTCTCATTTCTAGATGGAAACAATAAAATTAATCACATCTAACATGATACTTTTCTCTTTATTGAAAATAAAATAAACTCCTCTTCAGTCTCTTACCTTTAGAGGAGCTTGATCCCATCTTTTCCCAGAGTTGTTTGCATTTGCATTTGGCTGATGACTAAGGATTTTCTCCCTAGATGCGGAAAAAGCCTTCGATAAAATTCAACACCCTTTCATGATAAAGGTATTAGAGAGGACAGTGATAACAGGAACATACCTAAACATAATAAGAGCAATATACAGCAAACCAACTGCCAACATCAAACTGAATGGAGAGAAACTTAAGCCAATTCCTCTAAAATCAGGAACAAGACAAGGCTGTCCTCTCTCTCCATATCTCTTCAATATCGTACTAGAAGTTCTAGCTAATGCTATAAGACAACAAAAAGAGATCAAGGGCATCCAAATTGGAACGGAAGAAGTCAAACTGTCTCTATTTGCAGATGATATGATAGTTTACATAAGTGACCCAATAAACTCTACCAGGGAACTCCTACAGCTGATAAACACCTTCAGCAAACTAGCAGGATACAAGATAAACTCAAAAAAATCGATACCCCTATTTTTTTCAGATGACAAAGAGGCAGAGAAAGAAATCAGAGAAACATCACCCTTTATAATAGCCACAAGCAACATAAAGTATCTTGGTGTAACACTTACCAAACAAGTAAAAGATCTAAATAATAAGAACTTTGTGACTCTAAAGAAAGAAATTAAAGAAGATACCAGAAAATGGAAAGACCTCCCATGCTCTTGGTTAGGTAGGATAAACATAGTAAAAATGGCAATCTTACCAAAAGCAATCTACAGATTCAATGCAATCCCCATTAAAATCCCACCACAATTCTTCACCGACCTTGAAAGGATAATAATCAACTTTATATGGAAAAACAAAAGACCCAGGATAGCCAAAACAACCCTATACAATAAAAGAACTTCAGGAGGCATCACCATTCCTGACTTCAAGCTCTACTACAGAGCTATAGTTCTGAAAACATCCTGGTATTGGCATAAAAATAGACAGGTAGACCAATGGAATCGTATTGAAAATCCTGATATTAATCCACGCACCTATGAACACCTGATTTTCGACAAAACAGCTAAAATTATACAATGGGGCAAAGACAGCATCTTCAACAAATGGTGCTGGCACAATTGGATGAGGGTGTGTAGAAGACTGCAGATAGACCCATGTCTGTCGCCATGCACAAAACTCAAGTCCAAATGGATCAAAGACCTCAACATCAATCCAGCCACATTGAACCTCTTAGAAGAGAAAGTACGAGGTACCCTTGAACAAATTGGTATGGGAGACCGCTTCTTGAACATAACTCCAGGGGCACAGACACTGAAAGAAACAATTAATAAATGGGACATCTTCAAACTTAGAAGCTTCTATAAGGCAAAGGACACAGTTGACAAGACCAAACGGCAGCCCACTGACTGGGAAAAGATTTTCACTAATCCTATATCCGACAAAGGGCTGATCTCCAAAATATACAAAGAACTCAAGAAACTAGTCAACAAAACACCAAATAACCCTATTAAAAAATGGGGTACAGAACTGAAGAAAGAATTCTCAATGGAGGAAATCATAAATGCTGAAAGACACTTAAGAAAATGCTCCACATCCTTAGCTATCAGGGAAATGCAAATCAAAACAACTTTGAGATACCATCTTACCCCTGCCAGAATGGCTAAAATTAGAAACACCAGTGATGACTTATGTTGGAGAGGATGTGGAGAAAGTGGAACACTCCTCCACTGCTGGTGGGAGTGCAAACTCATACAGACATTTTGGAGATCAGTATGGCGGTTCCTCAGGAAAATGGGAATTAGTTTACCACAGTACCCGGCAATCCCCCTCTTAGGCATATACCCAAAGGATTCACATCAATGCAACAAAGACATCTTTTCAACTATGTTCATAGCAGCACTATTTGTAATAGCAAGAACCTGGAAGCAACCTAGATGCCCTTCAATTGAAGAATGGTTAATGAAGATGTGGCACATCTACACAATGGAATACTACTCTGCAGAAAAGAATAATGGTATCTTGAAATTCGCAGGCAAGTGGATGGCACTTGAAGAAACCACCCTGAATGAGGTAACCTAGTCACAAAAAGAGAAACACAGTATGTACTTACTCATATATGGATTTTAGAACTAGTTCAAATGATCACCAGCCTATAATTCACATCACCAGAGGAACTAGGATACAAGTTGTATTCTAAGAGATTCATATAAAGTCCCTCACAGAACTGGGAAGGGACAAGTCCCCCAGACCTCAGGTAAAGTGGGGGAAGACAGCTAATGGAGAGAGAAGTAGGAGAAAATGAGAGGGAGGAAAGGAAGTCATGTGCGACCAGGAGGATTGAGCCTGGTTAGGAATGGAAAATAGGAAAGAGAGAGAGAGACAGAGACAGAGACAGAGAACATAAAAGAGGGAACCAATATTGGTTTGAAGATAAAGTTGAACACAAAGAAATGTCGAGGGAACTACAAGACTGCTCCCAACTAACAATCTTAGCTTCCATGGAAAGGCTATCATAAATGCCCTTCCTGGAGAGTGAGATCAACAACTAACTTCTCCATGGAGTCCTCAACTAATGCCTGTTGAAAACAGGAGCAAACACCCATACATAAACACTGAGCAGAACTAGAACCCAGAAGCAGATGGAGAGGACAAGACCATGCGGTAGAAGTACATAGAGACAGCTTACCTGAACAAGGAGGAGCTAAGGGCCACTAGACTGATAGCTGGGAAGCCAACAGGGGACTGACTCAGACCCCCCTGAATATGGGTCTCAGCCAGAAGGTCTGAGCAGTCTAAGAGACCTCAGACAGTGGAGCCAGGATGTATCCCTGGTGCACAAAAGGACTTTGCAAACATATCCCCCATGGAGGGATAACTGCCTTATTCTAGAGATAGGAGAGAAGCCCTAGTCCCTACTTCACAGGACCTGTCAGATCTACATGACCCCAACTGGATGGCATTCCCCTACATATGGTATTGTGGTGGAGGGTTGGGAGGGGAGGGTTTTTAGAGAGCATGGGAGAGGGCAGAGAGGGCAAAAGGAAAGGAAGAAGGGAGGGAGGGATGGAGGGGAGGGAGGGAGGGAGGGAGTGGGAACTGGGATCGACATGTAAAATAATAAATTAAAAAAAAAAAAAAAACGCTTTGACTCCAAAAGTTAAGTTGAAGAACAAGTTACTGGGGAAAAGTATTTCTATATTTGTTTCCACAGAAAATGAAAAGATGTGGATTCCTTACAGACTAATGTGGTTTGATCACACCAGACCACCTGAAACAGAGTACAAGCTGATCCTACATTCCAAACAGCTGGACAAAACAGCCCTACAGACTACAGCTAGGATATCTGAATCTTCTTTGAATCCCCCTTTACAGCGCCCTTACCAGCAGGAAGCAGTTTGGAAAGAACGACGCCCAAGTTCCCAAATATTGTGTATAAATGTTTGTTTTCATTTAATTGGACTTTGTTATATAAAATTAAATAAAAAAATAAAAAAAATCTACGATTACATAATCAGTTATCACTGGATAATGTAGTGTCCTTCATTCTCTGGGCACTGCTTCTGGTACCGGTCTCCTGCTGTGTCAATCACCACACAGCACTCAAATGACGGATGACAACATCATTACTTATGCAATCAAATAAGTTAATAATTGGATAGACCTGCATACTTAACTTTCATATGATGGAATGAAACTCCAGTAATTTTCAAGGAAGTAGTATTTAGATAAGTAAATAATGCCACGCGATTAACTCCCAGGGAGGAAGAGCTAGACTCCAGTCATGAAGAACAACATCTTCATCGATTTAAATAATTAATATATAATGAAAGATTATTGAATAATGACATGGTGGTGCATACTTAAATCCCACATGGTGTAGTCAGACCGATCTCTTCCTGGAATAATGATGTATTTAAAAATTTAAAAAGATAATCAATTAGTTGGAATTTTATATTAACACTTACGAGGTGGCACCAAAGTCCTAAACCTATCGCTGATGAAATGATTTATTTACATAGCTAAATGATGAAGTAATGAGATGATGTTGCAACATCAACTCCCCAAATCTGACTACAAAAGGCACTTATGGTCCATAACATTACCTTTATTTTAAATACATTAATTAAATGATCACCACCAAGGTGAAGATGTGGAGGAAGAACAGGGAGCAAACACCCAGAAAACCATGCCTGCTTCGGTGAAGTCCTTGTATTTCTCGGAGGGCACCATGGAATCTTCTGGACTCAATCATCCAGCAACACGTGTATCTGGGTGATTCATTGATTATTCAGAAACTGCCGTTTCCATTTCTACAACCTTCCCAACCTGGTCCCTGACAGGCATTTTCATCCTAATCGTAATCGATGATGCCACTGTCTGCTGTTCAATTAATTTAAACAATTAAATAAGTCAGTAATAGCTAACCATCACAATAGAGAGGTGAGGTAGCATTTAACTGGCAGGGAAGCATGTCCAGATTCCAATCATGAAGGATGTCATCATCATCAATTGAAAAAATTAATCATAAAATGTGATGACATTGCATATTAACTCCCAAGAGGGAGCTTCACAGAACTCTTCATGGAGTAGAGGGTTATTGGTTTACATAATTATACAACTAATTAGAAATAATCAAATAAAGAATTGATGTAACATCATCCACTTTCATAAGGTGGCTCCAAACCAGACTCGTGAACAATGCTTGTCATCATTAATTTAATTACTTAATTAACTTAATTATATAATTAATATTTAGATGGTCTAAAATATGTGACTCCCACATCGTGGAACAATAATCCACTGATCATGGATTATCTAATGTCCTATTTTAATAACTAAATAATAACATGATCAGAAAAGGATATGGTCTGCCATACTCGACACAAGTTGTGTCTCACCTGCCTCCCACAAGACTGTGTGAAACTCCCCGGTTCATCCCTTATTTAATGGCAGACTTGAGAAGTAAAACGTGTAAATGCAGAAATGTCATTGTGTATGCAGGGTTTTAGAAGATACCCCATATTTGATGTGGGACAGCTGCCTCAGGGGAGATGAACTGCATTCCAATAATCACTAAGTCTACTCTAACAAATGGATTATCACCTTCCTGAAAGAATTTAACAACGGAAACCTCAACTTTTGATGAATAATTGTGAGTCTTATTATCTTATAATCCATAGTTTTACTTCTTAGGAGAGAGAGCTTTCATAAACACGAGACTTTGAACTGTTTCTCCACCAGCTATGTTCTCTGATATTAGGTAATCTTGAATTGGGTAACCAGTCATAGCTGTAGGCCAATTTGCAAACATTATTCTATGACTTGCTTAGGGGAATCAAATGCTGTAATCAACAGTTTTAGGAGATAGTTACCTTGGGAGATTGTAATGTCCCACAGTTTATTGAAGCTGCTCTCTGGTCCTTGGCCCATGATACCAGCAGGCAAGCAGGGTTGCCAGGCAACATTTATGATCCAACATTCTGTCCCATTCTAGTGCCCCTTCCACGTGCTAAAGTTACATACCCACCAATGGACTAACCTTACAGCCTCACTGATTTCCTCACAAAAACAAAGCAGGGCTCTTCTTTTGAGTTATACATATTTACCAGTCTCTCAAGCTCACAACATGCCTATAGTGATAGGAGCATGAAAATGAAAGCATCATTCTGCCATTCAAGTACATTGATGAGTATTTAAACCTATGTTCTATGCTTCAATTTTCTCATTTCCAGGATGGAAACAGTACCATTAATCGCCTCTACCATAATCCTTTTCTATTTACTGAAATGAAAATGAACTTCTCTTCATTCCCCTACCTTTAGAACAGCTTGTTCACATGGTTTTTCAGAGTTGTTTTGATTTACATTTGGCTGATGACTAAGGATTTTGAGCACTGTCTTACGTTTCTTTCAGTCATTTTTGATTCCTCAATTGATAATTCTCTCTTAAGGTCTATACCCCACTTTATGATATGGATATTTAGAGTTAGTTAGTGTTGGTGGTGTGTCATGTTTTCAGCTGAACAGAGTACATTAGATAAGATTCTCTGATCATGAGATTATTAAGTTACTCGATTTTTTAAACTGGAGTTGAGTGTGTCCTTCTTGGGTCAGTATTGTTGCAACCTCTCAGAAACTGTTGATGCGAAACAATAAAGTTTTTTAAATCGTTTAAATCACTCGAACATTAAAAATCTATTATGTAATCAGTAATCACTAGATATCCCAGTGTCCCTCATTCTCTGGGCACTGCTTCTGGGACCAATCTCCTGCTGTGTCAATCACACAGCAGCCCAACCTATAATTGTTGGCGCCATCATTATTTATATAATCAAATCAGTAAATCATTGGATACTTCTGCACACTTAACTTTCTTAAGACGGAACCAAACTCCAGTGACTGTCATGGGAGTAATACTTAGATAAGTAAATAATGCCACACGATTAACTCGCAGGGAGGAATGACCAGACCTCAGTCATGAAGGACCACATCTTCATCGATTTAAACAATTATTATATATTGAAAAATTATTGAATAATGACATGGTGGTGCATACTTAAATTTCACATGGAGGAGTCAGACTGACCTCTTCCTGGAATAAATTGACAATTAGAATCAGTGGGTGTTTATAATAACAGTGACAAGATGGCACCAAAGTAGTAAATCTATGGCTGATGTAATGATCTATTTAAATAGCTACATAATCAAGTAATGAGATGATGTTACATCATCAAGCCCCCCAACATCTGACTCCAAAAGGGACGTATGGTCCATAACATCATCTTTATTTCAAATACGTTAAATAAATGATGAATTTTTATTTCATTTCTTATTTTACAGTTCAATAAGTAAGTGTATTAGATGATGTGATGGTCTGGCATGATTGACTTCCATAAGGAGGCTCAAAACTACAGTGATCCCTGAATACATAATGATAGATTTTCATAATTAAATGAATAAAAATTCAAGAAGGGGATGGTGTTTTATACGTGACTCCTAAAAGATTGCTCAGAACTGAAGAGGTCATTGAGTTTTTAATCATAGACATGAAAAAATAAGTGAATGAATAATGAGATAATTTCTCATAAGTCACCCCTAGAGAGTTAACAAAATGATATCAACATTGATTTAAATAAATAAATAATGAAATCCCAAGAGACAATTAACACCACCAAGGTGGGTCCAGACTCCACTCTTCCTGGACTAGAAAAAGACAGATTTGAAGAATGAAATAACCAGATAGTTAGATCGTCTGTCACACTTGATTCACACAAGGTGGCACCAAACTTCAGGGTTCATAGATTATATAATGAAACAATTTAATAATTACATCTTTACATATGTAAGTAGTGGAACTTTTTGTATCATAAATCCCTGGATAGACATGGCAGACATGATAAAGTATGCTGTCATCACAGAATTTGATTTTTAATAATTCCATAAGTTAATGATCAGATATTCATACTGTCTTGAGTAGAAGAAGACAGACTTGAATAATGAAACAATCAGATAGTTAGATCGTCTGTCTCACTTGAGTCACACAAGGTGTCCCCAAACTTCATGGTTAATATTTTCTATCAAGAAACAATTCAAAAATTACATGTTTAAATATGTAAGTAGTTGAACATTTTTGTATCATCAATTCCTGGGCAGACATGGCAGACATGATAAAGTATGCTGTCAGCACAGATTTTTAAAATTCCATAAGTTAATGATTAGATACTTATACTTTCTTGCCTGATGTATTATGTTGGTCTGACATCATCACCAGTGCCTGAATCTCTGTTGTGCTGAGGCAGGACCTGAGATGATGGGCCCATACCTGGCATAGCAGTAGTAGCTAAAATTTTCATATCAGCTGAAAATATGGTTGCAGCAGAAGTCTTTGAACTGTTTCTCCACAGACTGTATATATTCTCTGATAATAGGTAATCTTTAATTGGGTAACCAGTAATAGCTGTAGGCAAACTTCCAGAGATTTGGCTATGACTTGGTTAGCGGAATCAAATGCTGTCATCAAAAGTTTTTGGAATATGCCATCTTGAGAGATTGTAATGTCCCATGATAATACATCATTGAAGCTGCTCTCTGGTTCTTGACCCATGATACCAGGATATTGAATGTAAGTAGGGTTGCCAGGCAACATTTATGATCCAACATTCTGTCATATTCTAGTGCACCTCCCATATGCTAAATATCTCAAGAATTTGACATGAATTTCAGGAATGAAACCACAATCCAATGGTCCTATCACCCAGACATCTCTCAGGAAAAAGATGTATCATCTTGTTTGTGAGATGGCACCTGCATTTCTATCATGGTTGTTTTTGGGGACTCTGACATCCAGGTAAAAAGCACCCTCAGGTATCTTGACCTCAGCAGGATGACACAGTAAAAACATCATCTTTTGTGACCTAAAATGTTTCTCTTGATTTTTAATATTCTGGGAAGCCTTCAATATGTGAAAGAAGAGAATCATTTCAGTCTGCATTTAGTAATGGTCTGTGCTAGCTCTGCACATTGTGGGGAGGAAGAAAGAGAGATTAAACCTTTATACTGTAGGAAGAAACCTGTGTCATCTATTGGTGACATGGATAAGCGACAATAAATTTTGTGTCTGTCGCCTTTCAGTCCAGCACTCAGGAAATAGACACAAGTGGACATCTGTGAGTTTGAGGACAGCCTGCTCTACAGAGTAAGTTCCAGGACAGCAAGGCCACAAACAGAAATTCTGTGTCAAACTCCAAAATAAATAAATATATGAATAAATAAATAAATAAATATTAAACAATTAATTGGAAAAATCTACTAGAAAACATCAACAAGACTAATATTAATAATTAGGAAGGAATTGGCCAGTGCAGTTTACTGATCAAGTCCCAGGACAGCAGGAAACACAGGGAAACTTTGCGGCGCCTTCACAGCTGTAGAAGCCCGAGAAACTGTGGAGGATGTTGAGGTTAATAACACAGCACTCTTCATATTAAGAAGGCTTTATATTATATATCTTACTTTACTAGGCTAGCTTATATATCCTGGCACCAGAAGGAGGTAGGGGAAGCAAAAAAAGGGTGCTTAGTCATCTCAGGTTCCAAGGACCTGTTAGGGTGCTTTCAAGGCTGAAGGAGCCAATAGAGCATTAGCATTTTGCATTAGAAAGCATGTCTCCTGTTATCTAGCTGTTACAGCTGGAGGTTAATGTAAGATTTGAGAAAAGCTATGGAAGGGAGGGCTCAGGAAACTTTTAGGCCCCACCTGGAGAGGTGTCAATGAAAATGCAATTGAGAACTTGTCAACAATTAAGAATAAGTCTCAGGGAACTGCAGACCCTGTTAGCCCCACCTAGAAAGGTGTCAGTGAAAAAGTAAATGAGACCTGGTCACCTGTAAGGTGTTCAGGTTTTCTGCCTGCCTCCACTGGTCTTGTCCCACCACCGAGATAGCCCCAAATAATGCACACAGAGACTCTGTATTTGATATAATCTGTTGACCCATTACTAGTTTCTTATGGGCTAGCTCTGTCTTAATTATTAACCCATTTCTATGTATTTCCATGTGGTCTTACCGAGAGTGGAAGAATGGCAGTTCTGTTCTCTCCAGGCTCTCCATCCTGACCCTCCTTCCTACTTCCTATTTCCTCCTTGTCACCTAGACCCTCCTATCTTCCTTTCCTATTGGCCAACAGTGCTTTATTCATTAACCAGTATGAGAAACATATACAGAATGACATCTCCCATCGTCTCTTCTTTTCTGTCTAAATAAAAAGAAGGGTTTTAGCCTTAACATAGCAAAAAAGATCACAAAACAGTTATCAAGTAAGAATCACAGTTAACAATATTTATTCCATTAACATTTAGTAAGATATGAATAAAATATTCTATCATCTATTTTATCTTGTGAGTCTAAAGTCCTATATCATTGAATACTAACTAAGGAAAACAATAACCATAACTATCTGTCTTCGACTCCTTCAAAGACAACAGAAGGATAGTATATAAACTCTAGAAATGACATAGACATCTCACTGTCTGGCCAGTCACCTGAATTTCTACTGTAATCTTCCATCTTCAGCCCATATGCCATAGTGTGTCTGGCAGACTCTTCAGCAAAGTAGAAAACTTTGAACTCTCTACTTGTACTGGCAGTTTGTCAGTCCTTTTTCTCTGTGTCCTGTAGACTGTCTGGCAGACTCTTCCATGAAGCAGGAACTCTATAGCAATATCCAACTTGAATCACCAGTCACTTTTGTGTGGGTCCTCCATGTCCAATTTATACCTTTCCTTGGCCCTGGCCCTGCACCTGACCTTGGCCCTGGCCCTGCAACTGGCCCTGCACCTGGGCCTGCACCTGTTTCTGCCCCTGTACCTGACACTGGCCCTGCAGCTGGCAATGGACATGAACCTGGCCCTGGCCCTGCACCTGGCCCTGCATCTGGCCCTGGCCCTGGCCCTGCACCTGACCCTGACCCTGGCCCTCCACCTAGCCCTGGCCCTGGCCCTGCACCTGGACATGGCCATGGCCCTGCACCTGGATCTGGCCCTGCACCTGTCCCTGGCCCTGCACATGTCCTTGGCCCTGAGGCTGGACCTCCCCCTGCACCTGTCCCTGGACCTGCACTTCGACTTGGCCCTGGCCCTGCACCTGGCCCTGCACCTGGCCCTGGCCTTGGATGTGAACATGGCCATGGCCCTGCCCCTGGCCCTGCACATGTCCTTGGCACTGCATCTGGCCCTGGCCCTGCACCTGGCCATGGCCGTGGCCCTGCACCTGGCCCTGGCCTTGTCCCTGCACCTGGCCCTGGCTCTGACCCTAGCCCTCTACCTAGCCCTGGCCCTGCACCTGGCCCTGGCCCAGGCCCTGGCCCTGCACCTGGCCCTGCAACTGGCCCTGGCCTTAGCCCTGGCCTTGGCCCTGCACCTGGCCCTGGCCCTGCACCTGGCCGTGGCCCAGACCCTGGCCCTCCATCTAGTCCTGGCCCTGGCCCTGCACCTTACCCTGGACCTGGCCCTGGCCCTGTACCTGGCCATGCACCTGGCCCTGGCCCTGGCCCTGGCTTGCACCTGGCCCTGGCCCTGGCCATGGCCATGGCCCTGCAACTAGAACTGGCCCTGTAACTGGCACTGGCCCTGCACCTGGCCCTGGCATTGACCCTGCACCTGACCTTGGCCCTGGCCTGCAACTGGCCCTGGCCCTACACTTGGCCCTGGCCTTCCACCTGGCCCAGGCCCTGCACGTGGCACTGGCCCTGCACCTAGACCTGGCCCTGAACCTGCACCTGGCCCTGCACCTGTCCCTGGCCCTGCACCTGGACCTGGCCCTGGCGCTGTACCTGGCCTTGCACCTGACCCTGACCCTGCACCTGGCCCTGGATGTGAACCTGGCCGAGGCCCTGCCCCTGGCCATGGCCGTGAACCTGGCCCTGGCCCTACATGTCCCTACATCTGGCACTGGCCCTGGCCCTGCACCTGGACCTGGCCCTGGCGCTGGCACTGGCCCTGCACCTGACCCTGACTCTGCACCTGGCCCTGGATGAGAACCTGACCATGGACCTGCCCCTGGCCATGGCCCTGACCCTGCAACTGACCTTGGCCCTGGCCCTGCACCTGACCTTGGCCCTGGCCCTGCACCTGGCCCTGCACCTGGCCCTGGCCCTGGCCCTGTACCTGGCCCTGCACCTGTCCCTGGCCCTGGCCCTGCACCTGTTTCTGGCCCTGCACCTGTCCCTGGCCCTGCAGCTGGGCATGGACCTGCACCTGGCCCTGCACCTGGACCTGGCCCTGGCCCTGCACCTGGCCCTGCACCTGGCCCTGGACATCCACCTAGCCCTGGCCCTGGCCCTGCACCTGGATCTGCCCCTGCACCTGTCCCTGGCCCTGCACATGTCCTTGGCCCTGAGGCTGGCCCTTGCCCTGCACCTGTCCCTGGACCTGCACCTGGATCTGGCCCTGGCCCTGCACATGGCCTTGGCCCTGCATCTGGCCCTGGCCCTGCACCTGGCCCTGGCCGTGGCCATGCACCTGGCCCTGGACTTGGCCCTGCACCTGGCCCTGGCCCTGAACCTAGCCCTCTACCTAGCCCTGGCCCTGCACCTGGCCCTGGACGTGGCCCTGGCCCTGCACCTGGCCCTGCACCTGGCCCTGGCCTTGGCCCTGCACCTGGCCCTGGTCCTGTACCTGGCCCTGGCCCAGACCCTGGCACTCCACATAGCCCTGGCCCTGGCCCTGCACCTTACCCTGGCCCTGGCCCTGGCCCTGTACCTGACCATGCACCTGGCCCTGGCCCTGGCCCTGCACCTGGCCCTGCATATGGCCCTGTACCTGGCCCTGCACCTGGCAATGAACCGGGCCATGCACCTAGCCCTGGACCTGCACCTGGCCCTGGCCATGTACCTGGCAGTGCACCTGGCCCTGGCCTTGGCCCTGCACCTGACCCTGGCCTTGGCCCTGCACCTGGCCCTGGCCCTGACCCTCCACCTAGCCCTGGCCCTGGGCCTGCACCTGGCCTTGGACCTGGCCCTGGCCTTGCACCTGACCTTGGACCTGGCCCTGCACCAAGCCCTGAACCTGGCCCTGGCCCTACCTGTCCGTGAACCTGGCACTGGCCCTGGCCCTGCACCTGGATCTACCCCAGTACCTGGCCCTGGCCCTGCACCTGGCCCTGGCCCTGCACCTGGCCCTGGACCTGGCCCTGCACCTGACCCTGACCCTGCACCTGGCCCTGGATGTGAACCTGGCCGTGGCCCTGCCCCTGGCCATGGCCCTGAAACTGGCCCTGGCCCTGCACCAGGACATGCACCTGGCCCTGGCCTTGGCCTTGGCTCTGCACCTGGCCCTGGTCCTGGACATGGCCCTGCCACTGGGACTGGCCCTGTACCTGGCACTGGCCCTGCAACTGGCCCTGGCACTGACCCTGCACCTGTGACCTTGGCCCTGGCCTGCAACTGGCACTGGCCCTGCACATGGCCCTGGCCTTGCACCTGGCCCAGGCCCTGCACCTGAACCTGAAACTGGCACTGGCCCTGCACCTGGCATTGGCCCTGACACAGCACCTGGCAGTGGCCCTGAACCAGGCCCTGCACATGGCCCTGCATCTGTCCCTGTCCCTGCACCTGGCCCTGGTCCTGCACCTGGCCCTGGCCCTGCACCTGGCCCTGGCCTTGGCCCTGCACCTGGACCTGGACCTGGTCCTCCACCTAGCCCTGGTATTGGCCCTGCACTTGGCACTGGACCTGCACCAGGCCCTGCACCTGGCTGTGCATCTGGCCCTGGATCTGGCCCTGAACCTGGGCCTGGTCCTGCACCTGGCCTTGGCCCTGCACCTGGCCCTGTCCATGGACATGGCCTTGCATCTGACCTTGGCCCTGCACCTGGACCTGAATCTGGCCCTGGCCCTGCACCTGACCCTGGCCCTGCACCTGGCCCTGGCCCTACACCTGGCCCTGGCCCTGCACCTGGCCCTGCACCTGGCATTGAACCGGGCCCTGCACCTAGCCCTGGACCTGCACCTGGCCCTGGCCATGTACCTGGCAGTGCACCTGGCCCTGGCCTTGGCCCTGCACCTGACCCTGGCCTTGGCCCTGCACCTGGCCCTGGCCCTGACCCTCCACCTAGCCCTGGCCCTAGGCCTGCACCTGGCCTTGGACCTGGCCCTAGCCCTGCACCTGACCTTGGCCCTGGCCCTGCACCAAGCCCTGAACCTGGCCCTGGCCCTACCTGTCCGTGCACCTGGCACTGGCCCTGGCCCTGCACCTGGATCTGGCCCAGTACCTGTCCCTGGCCCTGCACCTGGCCCTGCACCTGGCCCTGGCGCTGGACCTGGCCCTGCACCTGACCCTGACCCTGCACCTGGCCCTGGATGTGAACATGGCCGTGGCCCTGCCCCTGGCCATGGCCCTGAAACTGGCCCTGGCCCTGCACCAGGACATGCACCTGGCCCTGGCCTTGGCCTTGGCCCTGCACCTGGCCCTGGACATGGCCCTGCCACTGGGACTAGCCCTGTACCTGGCACTGGCCCTGTACCTGGCACTGGCCCTGCAACTGGCCCTGGCACTGACCCTGCACCTGTGACCTTGGCCCTGGCCTGCAACTGGCACTGGCCCTGCACATGGCCCTGGCCTTGCACCTGGCCCAGGCCCTGCACCTGACCCTGAAACTGGCACTGGCCCTGCACCTGGCTTTGGCCCTGACACAGCACCTGGCAGTGGCCCTGAACCAGGCCCTGCACATGGCCCTGCATCTATCCCTGTCCCTGCACCTGGCCCTGGTCCTGCACCTGGCCCTGGCCCTGCACCTGGCCCTGGCCTTGGCCCTGCACCTGGACCTGGCCCTGGTCCTCCACCTAGCCCTGGTATTGGCCCTGTACCTGGCACTGGACCTGCACCAGGCCCTGGCCCTAACCCTACACCTGACCTTGGATCTGGCCCTGCACCTGGCCCTGAAACTGGCACTGGTCCTCCACCTGGCCCTGGCCCTGCACCTGGCCCTGGCCTTGCACATGTCCTTGGCCCTGAGGCTGGCCCTCCCCCTGCACCTGTCCCTGGAACTGCACGTGGACCTGGCCCTGGCTTTGCACCTGGCCTTGCACCTGACCTTGGCCTTGGATGTGAAGATGGCCGTGGCCCTGCCCCTGGCCCTGCACATGGCCTTGGCACTGCATCTGGCCCTGGCCCTGCACATGGACCTGGCCGTGGCCCGGCACCTGGCCCTGACACTTGACCTCTACCTAGCCCTGGCCCTGCACCTGGCCCTGGACCTAGCCCTGGCCCTGCACCTGGCCCTGCAACTGGCCCTGGCCTTAGACCTGGCCTTGGCCCTGCACCTGGCCCTGGCCCTGCACCTGGCCCTGCACCTGACCCTGACCCTGCACCTGGCCCTGGATGTGAACATGGCCGTGGCCCTGCCCCTGGCCATGGCCCTGAAACTGGCCCTGGCCCTGCACCAGGACATGCACCTGGCCCTGGCCTTGGCCTTGGCCCTGCACCTGGCCCTGGACATGGCCCTGCCACTGGGACTGGCCCTGTACCTGGCACTGGCCCTGTACCTGGCACAGGCCCTGCAACTGGCCCTGGCACTGACCCTGCACCTGTGACCTTGGCCCTGGCCTGCAACTGGCACTGGCCCTGCACATGGCCCTGGCCTTGCACCTGGCCCAGGCCCTGCACCTGCCCCTGAAACTGGCACTGGCCCTGCACCTGGCTTTGGCCCTGACACAGCACCTGGCAGTGGCCCTGAACCAGGCCCTGCACATGGCCCTGCATCTATCCCTGTCCCTGCACCTGGCCCTGGTCCTGCACCTGGCCCTGGCCCTGCACCTGGCCCTGGCCTTGGCCCTGCACCTGGACCTGGCCCTGGTCCTCCACCTAGCCCTGGTATTGGCCCTGTACCTGGCACTGGACCTGCACCAGGCCCTGGCCCTAACCCTACACCTGACCTTGGATCTGGCCCTGCACCTGGCCCTGAAACTGGCACTGGTCCTCCACCTGGCCCTGGCCCTGCACCTGGCCCTGGCCTTGCACATGTCCTTGGCCCTGAGGCTGGCCCTCCCCCTGCACCTGTCCCTGGAACTGCACGTGGACCTGGCCCTGGCTTTGCACCTGGCCTTGCACCTGACCTTGGCCTTGGATGTGAAGATGGCCGTGGCCCTGCCCCTGGCCCTGCACATGGCCTTGGCACTGCATCTGGCCCTGGCCCTGCACATGGACCTGGCCGTGGCCCGGCACCTGGCCCTGACACTTGACCTCTACCTAGCCCTGGCCCTGCACCTGGCCCTGGACCTAGCCCTGGCCCTGCACCTGGCCCTGCAACTGGCCCTGGCCTTAGCCCTGGCCTTGGCCCTGCACCTGGCCCTGGCCCTGCACCTGGCCCTGGCCCAGACCCTGGCCCTCCACCTAGCCCTGGCCATGGCCCTGCACCTTACCCTGGACCTGGCCCTGGCCCTGTACCTGGCCATGCACCTGGCCCTGGCCCTGGCTTGCACCTGGCCCTGGCCCTGGACATGGCCCTGCAACTGGAACTGGCCCTGTAACTGGCACTGGCACTGAACCTAGACCTGGCACTGACCCTGCACCTGACCTTGGCCCTGGCCTACAACTGGCCCTGGCCCTACACTTGGCCCTGTCTTTGCACCTGGCCCAGGCCCTGCACATGGCACTGGCCCTGCACCTAGACCTGGCCCTGAACCTGCACCTGGCCCAGGCCCTGCACCTGGCCCTGGCCCTGCACCTGGGCCAGGCGCTGGCGCTGGACCTGGCCCTGCACCTGACCCTGACCCTGCACCTGGCCCTGGATGTGAACCTGGCAGTGGCCCTGCCCCTGGCCATGGCCCTGCACCTGGCCCTGGCCCTGGCGCTGGCACTGGCCCTGCACCTGATCCTGACCCTGCACCTGGCCCTGGATGAGAACCTGACCATGGCCCTGCCCCTGGCCATGGCCTTGACCCTGCACCTGACCTTGGCCCTGGCCCTGCACCTGACGTTGGCCCTGGCCCTGCACCTGGCCAAGGCCCTGCACCTGTACCTGGCCCTGGCCCTGCACCTGTTTCTGGCCCTGTACCTGTCCCTGGCCCTGCAGCAGGCCATGGACCTGCACCTGGCCCTGCACCTGTCCCTGGCCCTGTCCCTGCACCTGTTTCTGGCCCTGCACCTGTACCTGGCCCTGCAGCTGGGCATGGACCTGCACCTGGACCTGCACCTGGCCCTGCACCTGGACGTGGCCCTGGCCCTGCACCTGGCCCTGGCCCTGGCCCTGCACCTGGCCCTGGCCCTGGCCCTGCACCTGGCCCTGGCATTGACCCTGCACCTGACCTTGGCCCTGGCCTGCAACTGGCCCTGGCCCTACACTTGGCCCTGGCCTTCCACCTGGCCCAGGCCCTGCACGTGGCACTGGCCCTGCACCTAGACCTGGCCCTGAACCTGCACCTGGCCCTGCACCTGGCCCTGGCCCTGCACCTGGCCCTGCACCTGGACCTGGCCCTGGCGCTGTACCTGGCCTTGCACCTGACCCTGACCCTGCACCTGGCCCTGGATGTGAACCTGGCCGAGGCCCTGCCCCTGGCCATGGCCGTGAACCTGGCCCTGGCCCTACATGTCCCTACATCTGGCACTGGCCCTGGCCCTGCACCTGGACCTGGCCCTGGCGCTGGCACTGGCCCTGCACCTGACCCTGACTCTGCACCTGGCCCTGGATGAGAACCTGACCATGGACCTGCCCCTGGCCATGGCCCTGACCCTGCAACTGACCTTGGCCCTGGCCCTGTACCTGACCTTGGCCCTGACCCTGCACCTGGCCCTGCACCTGGCCCTGGCCCTGGCCCTGTACCTGGCCCTGCACCTGTCCCTGGCCCTGGCCCTGCACCTGTTTCTGGCCCTGCACCTGTCCCTGGCCCTGCAGCTGGGCATGGACCTGCACCTGGCCCTGCACCTGGCCCTGGCCCTGGCCCTGCACCTGGCCCTGCACCTGGCCCTGGACATCCACCTAGCCCTGGCCCTGGCCCTGCACCTGGATCTGCCCCTGCACCTGTCCCTGGCCCTGCACATGTCCTTGGCCCTGAGGCTGGCCCTTGCCCTGCACCTGTCCCTGGACCTGCACCTGGATCTGGCCCTGGCCCTGCACATGGACTTGGCCCTGCATCTGGCCCTGGCCCTGCACCTGGCCCTGGCCGTGGCCATGCACCTGGCCCTGGCCGTGGCCATGCACCTGGCCCTGGACTTGGCCCTGCACCTGGCCCTGGCCCTGAACCTAGCCCTCTACCTAGCCCTGGCCCTGCACCTGGCCCTGCAACTGGCCCTGGCCTTAGCCTTGGCCTTGGCCCTGCACCTGGCCCTGGCCCTGCACCTGGCCCTGGCCCAGACCCTGGCCCTCCACCTAGCCCTGTCCCTGGCACTGCACCTTACCCTGGACCTGGCCCTGGCCCTGTACCTGGCCATGCACCTGGCCCTGGCCCTGGCTTGCACCTGGCCCTGGCCCTGGACATGGCCCTGCAACTGGAACTGGCCCTGTAACTGGCACTGGCCCTGCACCTGGCCCTGGCACTGACCCTGCACCTGACCTTGGCCCTGGCCTACAACTGGCCCTGGCCCTACACTTGGCCCTGTCTTTGCACCTGGCCCAGGCCCTGCACATGGCACTGGCCCTGCACCTAGACCTGGCCCTGAACCTGCACCTGGCCCAGGCCCTGCACCTGGACCTGGCCCTGCACCTGGGCCAGGCGCTGGCACTGGACCTGGCCCTGCACCTGACCCTGACCCTGCACCTGGCCCTGGATGTGAACCTGGCAGTGGCCCTGCCCTGGCCATGGCCCTGCACCTGGCCCTGGCCCTGGCTTGCACCTGGCCCTGGCCCTGGACATGGCCCTGCAACTGGAACTGGCCCTGTAACTGGCACTGGCCCTGCACCTGGCCCTGGCACTGACCCTGCACCTGACCTTGGCCCTGGCCTACAACTGGCCCTGGCCCTACACTTGGCCCTGTCTTTGCACCTGGCCCAGGCCCTGCACATGGCACTGGCCCTGCACCTAGACCTGGCCCTGAACCTGCACCTGGCCCAGGCCCTGCACCTGGACCTGGCCCTGCACCTGGGCCAGGCGCTGGCGCTGGACCTGGCCCTGCACCTGACCCTGACCCTGCACCTGGCCCTGGATGTGAACCTGGCAGTGGCCCTGCCCTGGCCATGGCCCTGCACCTGGCCCTGGCCCTGGCTTGCACCTGGCCCTGGCCCTGGACATGGCCCTGCAACTGGAACTGGCCCTGTAACTGGCACTGGCCCTGCACCTGGCCCTGGCACTGACCCTGCACCTGACCTTGGCCCTGGCCTACAACTGGCCCTGGCCCTACACTTGGCCCTGTCTTTGCACCTGGCCCAGGCCCTGCACATGGCACTGGCCCTGCACCTAGACCTGGCCCTGAACCTGCACCTGGCCCAGGCCCTGCACCTGGCCCTGGCCCTGCACCTGGGCCAGGCGCTGGCGCTGGACCTGGCCCTGCACCTGACCCTGACCCTGCACCTGGCCCTGGATGTGAACCTGGCAGTGGCCCTGCCCCTGGCCATGGCCCTGCACCTGGCCCTGGCCCTGGCGCTGGCACTGGCCCTGCACCTGATCCTGACCCTGCACCTGGCCCTGGATGAGAACCTGACCATGGCCCTGCCCCTGGCCATGGCCTTGACCCTGCACCTGACCTTGGCCCTGGCCCTGCACCTGACGTTGGCCCTGGCCCTGCACCTGGCCAAGGCCCTGCACCTGTACCTGGCCCTGGCCCTGCACCTGTTTCTGGCCCTGTACCTGTCCCTGGCCCTGCAGCAGGCCATGGACCTGCACCTGGCCCTGCACCTGTCCCTGGCCCTGTCCCTGCACCTGTTTCTGGCCCTGCACCTGTACCTGGCCCTGCAGCTGGGCATGGACCTGCACCTGGCCCTGCACCTGGACGTGGCCCTGGCCCTGCACCTGGCCCTGGCCCTGGCCCTGCACCTGGCCCTGGCACTCCACCTAGCCCTGGCCCTTGCCCTGCACCTGGATCTGCCCCTGCACCTGTCCCTGGCCCTGCACATGTCCTTGGCCCTGAGGCTGGCCCTTGCCCTGTACCTGTCCCTGGACCTGCACATGGATCTGGCCCTGGCCCTGCCCCTGGCCCTGCACATGGCCTTGGCCCTGCATCTGGCCCTGGCCCTGCACCTGGCCCTGGAAGTGGCCCTGCACCTTGTCCTGGCCTAAGCCCTGCACCTGGCCCTGGCCCTGACCCTAGCCCTCTACCTAGCCCTGGCCCTGGCCCTGCACCTGGCCCTGGCCCTGGCCCTGGCCCTGCACCTGGTCCTGCACCTGGCCCTGGCCTTGGCCCTGGTCCTGTACCTGGCCCTGGCCCAGACCCTGGCACTCCACCTAGCCCTGGCCCTGGCCCTGCACCTTACCCTGGACCTGGCCCTGGCCCTGTACCTGGCCATGCACCTGGCCCTGGCCCTGGCCCTGGCTTGCACCTGGCCCTGGCCCTGGTCCTCCACCTAGCCCTGGTATTGGCCTTGCACCTGGCACTGGACCTGCACCAGGCCCTGGCCCTAACCCTACACCTGACCTTGGATCTGGCCCTGCACCTGGCCCTGAACCTGGCACTGGTCCTCCACCTGGCCCTGGCCTTGCACATGTCCTTGGCCCTGAGGCTGGCCCTCCCCCTGCACCTGTCCCTGGACCTGCACGTGGACCTGGCCCTGGCTTTGCACCTGGCCCTGCACCTGACCTTGGCCTTGGATGTGAAGATGGCCGTGGCCCTGCCCCTGGCCCTGCACATGGCCTTGGCACTGCATCTGGCCCTGGCCCTGCACATGGACCTGGCCGTGGCCCGGCACCTGGCCCTGACACTTGACCTCTACCTAGCCCTGGCCCTGCACCTGGCCCTGGACCTAGCCCTGGCCCTGCACCTGGCCCTGCAACTGGCCCTGGCCTTAGCCCTGGCCTTGGCCCTGCACCTGGCCCTGGCCCTGCACCTGGCCCTGGCCCAGACCCTGGCCCTCCACCTAGCCCTGGCCATGGCCCTGCACCTTACCCTGGACCTGGCCCTGGCCCTGTACCTGGCCATGCACCTGGCCCTGGCCCTGGCTTGCACCTGGCCCTGGCCCTGGACATGGCCCTGCAACTGGAACTGGCCCTGTAACTGGCACTGGCCCTGCACCTGGCCCTGGCACTGACCCTGCACCTGACCTTGGCCCTGGCCTACAACTGGCCCTGGCCCTACACTTGGCCCTGTCTTTGCACCTGGCCCAGGCCCTGCACATGGCACTGGCCCTGCACCTAGACCTGGCCCTGAACCTGCACCTGGCCCTGGCCCTGCACCTTACCCTGGACCTGGCCCTGGCCCTGTACCTGGCCATGCACCTGGCCCTGGCCCTGGCCCTGGCTTGCACCTGGCCCTGGCCCTGGCCATGGCCATGGCCCTGCAACTAGAACTGGCCCTGTAACTGGCACTGGCCCTGCACCTGGCCCTGGCATTGACCCTGCACCTGACCTTGGCCCTGGCCTGCAACTGACCCTGGCCCTACACTTGGCCCTGGCCTTCCACCTGGCCCAGGCCCTGCACGTGGCACTGGCCCTGCACCTAGACCTGGCCCTGAACCTGCACCTGGCCCTGCACCTGTCCCTGGCCCTGCACCTGGACCTGGCCCTGGCGCTGTACCTGGCCTTGCACCTGACCCTGACCCTGCACCTGGCCCTGGATGTGAACCTGGCCGAGGCCCTGCCCCTGGCCATGGCCGTGAACCTGGCCCTGGCCCTACATGTCCCTACATCTGGCACTGGCCCTGGCCCTGCACCTGGACCTGGCCCTGGCGCTGGCACTGGCCCTGCACCTGACCCTGACTCTGCACCTGGCCCTGGATGAGAACCTGAACATGGACCTGCCCCTGGCCATGGCCCTGACCCTGCAACTGACCTTGGCCCTGGCCCTGCACCTGACCTTGGCCCTGGCCCTGCACCTGGCCCTGCACCTGGCCCTGGCCCTGGCCCTGTACCTGGCCCTGCACCTGTCCCTGGCCCTGGCCCTGCACCTGTTTCTGGCCCTGCACCTGTCCCTGGCCCTGCAGCTGGGCATGGACCTGCACCTGGCCCTGCACCTGGACCTGGCCCTGGCCCTGCACCTGGCCCTGCACCTGGCCCTGGACATCCACCTAGCCCTGGCCCTGGCCCTGCACCTGGATCTGCCCCTGCACCTGTCCCTGGCCCTGCACATGTCCTTGGCCCTGAGGCTGGCCCTTGCCCTGCACCTGTCCCTGGACCTGCACCTGGATCTGGCCCTGGCCCTGCACATGGCCTTGGCCCTGCATCTGGCCCTGGCCCTGCACCTGGCCCTGGCCGTGGCCATGCACCTGGCCCTGGACTTGGCCCTGCACCTGGCCCTGGCCCTGAACCTAGCCCTCTACCTAGCCCTGGCCCTGCACCTGGCCCTGGACGTGGCCCTGGCCCTGCACCTGGCCCTGCACCTGGCCCTGGCCTTGGCCCTGCACCTGGCCCTGGTCCTGTACCTGGCCCTGGCCCAGACCCTGGCACTCCACATAGCCCTGGCCCTGGCCCTGCACCTGACCCTGGCCCTGGCCCTGGCCCTGTACCTGACCATGCACCTGGCCCTGGCCCTGGCCCTGCACCTGGCCCTGCATATGGCCCTGTACCTGGCCCTGCACCTGGCAATGAACCGGGCCATGCACCTAGCCCTGGACCTGCACCTGGCCCTGGCCATGTACCTGGCAGTGCACCTGGCCCTGGCCTTGGCCCTGCACCTGACCCTGGCCTTGGCCCTGCACCTGGCCCTGGCCCTGACCCTCCACCTAGCCCTGGCCCTGGGCCTGCACCTGGCCTTGGACCTGGCCCTGGCCTTGCACCTGACCTTGGACCTGGCCCTGCACCAAGCCCTGAACCTGGCCCTGGCCCTACCTGTCCGTGAACCTGGCACTGGCCCTGGCCCTGCACCTGGATCTACCCCAGTACCTGGCCCTGGCCCTGCACCTGGCCCTGGCCCTGCACCTGGCCCTGGACCTGGCCCTGCACCTGACCCTGACCCTGCACCTGGCCCTGGATGTGAACCTGGCCGTGGCCCTGCCCCTGGCCATGGCCCTGAAACTGGCCCTGGCCCTGCACCAGGACATGCACCTGGCCCTGGCCTTGGCCTTGGCTCTGCACCTGGCCCTGGTCCTGGACATGGCCCTGCCACTGGGACTGGCCCTGTACCTGGCACTGGCCCTGCAACTGGCCCTGGCACTGACCCTGCACCTGTGACCTTGGCCCTGGCCTGCAACTGGCACTGGCCCTGCACATGGCCCTGGCCTTGCACCTGGCCCAGGCCCTGCACCTGAACCTGAAACTGGCACTGGCCCTGCACCTGGCATTGGCCCTGACACAGCACCTGGCAGTGGCCCTGAACCAGGCCCTGCACATGGCCCTGCATCTGTCCCTGTCCCTGCACCTGGCCCTGGTCCTGCACCTGGCCCTGGCCCTGCACCTGGCCCTGGCCTTGGCCCTGCACCTGGACCTGGACCTGGTCCTCCACCTAGCCCTGGTATTGGCCCTGCACTTGGCACTGGACCTGCACCAGGCCCTGCACCTGGCTGTGCATCTGGCCCTGGATCTGGCCCTGAACCTGGGCCTGGTCCTGCACCTGGCCTTGGCCCTGCACCTGGCCCTGTCCATGGACATGGCCTTGCATCTGACCTTGGCCCTGCACCTGGACCTGAATCTGGCCCTGGCCCTGCACCTGACCCTGGCCCTGCACCTGGCCCTGGCCCTACACCTGGCCCTGGCCCTGCACCTGGCCCTGCACCTGGCATTGAACCGGGCCCTGCACCTAGCCCTGGACCTGCACCTGGCCCTGGCCATGTACCTGGCAGTGCACCTGGCCCTGGCCTTGGCCCTGCACCTGACCCTGGCCTTGGCCCTGCACCTGGCCCTGGCCCTGACCCTCCACCTAGCCCTGGCCCTAGGCCTGCACCTGGCCTTGGACCTGGCCCTAGCCCTGCACCTGACCTTGGCCCTGGCCCTGCACCAAGCCCTGAACCTGGCCCTGGCCCTACCTGTCCGTGCACCTGGCACTGGCCCTGGCCCTGCACCTGGATCTGGCCCAGTACCTGTCCCTGGCCCTGCACCTGGCCCTGGCCCCTGGCCCTGGCGCTGGACCTGGCCCTGCACCTGACCCTGACCCTGCACCTGGCCCTGGATGTGAACATGGCCGTGGCCCTGCCCCTGGCCATGGCCCTGAAACTGGCCCTGGCCCTGCACCAGGACATGCACCTGGCCCTGGCCTTGGCCTTGGCCCTGCACCTGGCCCTGGACATGGCCCTGCCACTGGGACTAGCCCTGTACCTGGCACTGGCCCTGTACCTGGCACTGGCCCTGCAACTGGCCCTGGCACTGACCCTGCACCTGTGACCTTGGCCCTGGCCTGCAACTGGCACTGGCCCTGCACATGGCCCTGGCCTTGCACCTGGCCCAGGCCCTGCACCTGCCCCTGAAACTGGCACTGGCCCTGCACCTGGCTTTGGCCCTGACACAGCACCTGGCAGTGGCCCTGAACCAGGCCCTGCACATGGCCCTGCATCTATCCCTGTCCCTGCACCTGGCCCTGGTCCTGCACCTGGCCCTGGCCCTGCACCTGGCCCTGGCCTTGGCCCTGCACCTGGACCTGGCCCTGGTCCTCCACCTAGCCCTGGTATTGGCCCTGTACCTGGCACTGGACCTGCACCAGGCCCTGGCCCTAACCCTACACCTGACCTTGGATCTGGCCCTGCACCTGGCCCTGAAACTGGCACTGGTCCTCCACCTGGCCCTGGCCCTGCACCTGGCCCTGGCCTTGCACATGTCCTTGGCCCTGAGGCTGGCCCTCCCCCTGCACCTGTCCCTGGAACTGCACGTGGACCTGGCCCTGGCTTTGCACCTGGCCTTGCACCTGACCTTGGCCTTGGATGTGAAGATGGCCGTGGCCCTGCCCCTGGCCCTGCACATGGCCTTGGCACTGCATCTGGCCCTGGCCCTGCACATGGACCTGGCCGTGGCCCGGCACCTGGCCCTGACACTTGACCTCTACCTAGCCCTGGCCCTGCACCTGGCCCTGGACCTAGCCCTGGCCCTGCACCTGGCCCTGCAACTGGCCCTGGCCTTAGACCTGGCCTTGGCCCTGCACCTGGCCCTGGCCCTGCACCTGGCCCTGCACCTGACCCTGACCCTGCACCTGGCCCTGGATGTGAACATGGCCGTGGCCCTGCCCCCTGGCCATGGCCCTGAAACTGGCCCTGGCCCTGCACCAGGACATGCACCTGGCCCTGGCCTTGGCCTTGGCCCTGCACCTGGCCCTGGACATGGCCCTGCCACTGGGACTGGCCCTGTACCTGGCACTGGCCCTGTACCTGGCACAGGCCCTGCAACTGGCCCTGGCACTGACCCTGCACCTGTGACCTTGGCCCTGGCCTGCAACTGGCACTGGCCCTGCACATGGCCCTGGCCTTGCACCTGGCCCAGGCCCTGCACCTGCCCCTGAAACTGGCACTGGCCCTGCACCTGGCTTTGGCCCTGACACAGCACCTGGCAGTGGCCCTGAACCAGGCCCTGCACATGGCCCTGCATCTATCCCTGTCCCTGCACCTGGCCCTGGTCCTGCACCTGGCCCTGGCCCTGCACCTGGCCCTGGCCTTGGCCCTGCACCTGGACCTGGCCCTGGTCCTCCACCTAGCCCTGGTATTGGCCCTGTACCTGGCACTGGACCTGCACCAGGCCCTGGCCCTAACCCTACACCTGACCTTGGATCTGGCCCTGCACCTGGCCCTGAAACTGGCACTGGTCCTCCACCTGGCCCTGGCCCTGCACCTGGCCCTGGCCTTGCACATGTCCTTGGCCCTGAGGCTGGCCCTCCCCCTGCACCTGTCCCTGGAACTGCACGTGGACCTGGCCCTGGCTTTGCACCTGGCCTTGCACCTGACCTTGGCCTTGGATGTGAAGATGGCCGTGGCCCTGCCCCTGGCCCTGCACATGGCCTTGGCACTGCATCTGGCCCTGGCCCTGCACATGGACCTGGCCGTGGCCCGGCACCTGGCCCTGACACTTGACCTCTACCTAGCCCTGGCCCTGCACCTGGCCCTGGACCTAGCCCTGGCCCTGCACCTGGCCCTGCAACTGGCCCTGGCCTTAGACCTGGCCTTGGCCCTGCACCTGGCCCTGGCCCTGCACCTGGCCCTGCACCTGACCCTGACCCTGCACCTGGCCCTGGATGTGAACATGGCCGTGGCCCTGCCCCTGGCCATGGCCCTGAAACTGGCCCTGGCCCTGCACCAGGACATGCACCTGGCCCTGGCCTTGGCCTTGGCCCTGCACCTGGCCCTGGACATGGCCCTGCCACTGGGACTGGCCCTGTACCTGGCACTGGCCCTGTACCTGGCACAGGCCCTGCAACTGGCCCTGGCACTGACCCTGCACCTGTGACCTTGGCCCTGGCCTGCAACTGGCACTGGCCCTGCACATGGCCCTGGCCTTGCACCTGGCCCAGGCCCTGCACCTGCCCCTGAAACTGGCACTGGCCCTGCACCTGGCTTTGGCCCTGACACAGCACCTGGCAGTGGCCCTGAACCAGGCCCTGCACATGGCCCTGCATCTATCCCTGTCCCTGCACCTGGCCCTGGTCCTGCACCTGGCCCTGGCCCTGCACCTGGCCCTGGCCTTGGCCCTGCACCTGGACCTGGCCCTGGTCCTCCACCTAGCCCTGGTATTGGCCCTGTACCTGGCACTGGACCTGCACCAGGCCCTGGCCCTAACCCTACACCTGACCTTGGATCTGGCCCTGCACCTGGCCCTGAAACTGGCACTGGTCCTCCACCTGGCCCTGGCCCTGCACCTGGCCCTGGCCTTGCACATGTCCTTGGCCCTGAGGCTGGCCCTCCCCCTGCACCTGTCCCTGGAACTGCACGTGGACCTGGCCCTGGCTTTGCACCTGGCCTTGCACCTGACCTTGGCCTTGGATGTGAAGATGGCCGTGGCCCTGCCCCTGGCCCTGCACATGGCCTTGGCACTGCATCTGGCCCTGGCCCTGCACATGGACCTGGCCGTGGCCCGGCACCTGGCCCTGACACTTGACCTCTACCTAGCCCTGGCCCTGCACCTGGCCCTGGACCTAGCCCTGGCCCTGCACCTGGCCCTGCAACTGGCCCTGGCCTTAGCCCTGGCCTTGGCCCTGCACCTGGCCCTGGCCCTGCACCTGGCCCTGGCCCAGACCCTGGCCCTCCACCTAGCCCTGGCCATGGCCCTGCACCTTACCCTGGACCTGGCCCTGGCCCTGTACCTGGCCATGCACCTGGCCCTGGCCCTGGCTTGCACCTGGCCCTGGCCCTGGACATGGCCCTGCAACTGGAACTGGCCCTGTAACTGGCACTGGCACTGAACCTAGACCTGGCACTGACCCTGCACCTGACCTTGGCCCTGGCCTACAACTGGCCCTGGCCCTACACTTGGCCCTGTCTTTGCACCTGGCCCAGGCCCTGCACATGGCACTGGCCCTGCACCTAGACCTGGCCCTGAACCTGCACCTGGCCCAGGCCCTGCACCTGGCCCTGGCCCTGCACCTGGGCCAGGCGCTGGCGCTGGACCTGGCCCTGCTCACCTGACCCTGACCCTGCACCTGGCCCTGGATGTGAACCTGGCAGTGGCCCTGCCCCTGGCCATGGCCCTGCACCTGGCCCTGGCCCTGGCGCTGGCACTGGCCCTGCACCTGATCCTGACCCTGCACCTGGCCCTGGATGAGAACCTGACCATGGCCCTGCCCCTGGCCATGGCCTTGACCCTGCACCTGACCTTGGCCCTGGCCCTGCACCTGACGCTGGCCCTGGCCCTGCACCTGGCCAAGGCCCTGCACCTGTACCTGGCCCTGGCCCTGCACCTGTTTCTGGCCCTGTACCTGTCCCTGGCCCTGCAGCAGGCCATGGACCTGCACCTGGCCCTGCACCTGTCCCTGGCCCTGTCCCTGCACCTGTTTCTGGCCCTGCACCTGTACCTGGCCCTGCAGCTGGGCATGGACCTGCACCTGGACCTGCACCTGGCCCTGCACCTGGACGTGGCCCTGGCCCTGCACCTGGCCCTGGCCCTGGCCCTGCACCTGGCCCTGGCCCTGGCCCTGCACCTGGCCCTGGCATTGACCCTGCACCTGACCTTGGCCCTGGCCTGCAACTGGCCCTGGCCCTACACTTGGCCCTGGCCTTCCACCTGGCCCAGGCCCTGCACGTGGCACTGGCCCTGCACCTAGACCTGGCCCTGAACCTGCACCTGGCCCTGCACCTGGCCCTGGCCCTGCACCTGGCCCTGCACCTGGACCTGGCCCTGGCGCTGTACCTGGCCTTGCACCTGACCCTGACCCTGCACCTGGCCCTGGATGTGAACCTGGCCGAGGCCCTGCCCCTGGCCATGGCCGTGAACCTGGCCCTGGCCCTACCTGTCCCTACACCTGGCACTGGCCCTGGCCCTGCACCTGGACCTGGCCCTGGCGCTGGCACTGGCCCTGCACCTGACCCTGACTCTGCACCTGGCCCTGGATGAGAACCTGACCATGGACCTGCCCCTGGCCATGGCCCTGACCCTGCAACTGACCTTGGCCCTGGCCCTGTACCTGACCTTGGCCCTGGCCCTGCACCTGGCCCTGCACCTGGCCCTGGCCCTGGCCCTGTACCTGGCCCTGCACCTGTCCCTGGCCCTGGCCCTGCACCTGTTTCTGGCCCTGCACCTGTCCCTGGCCCTGCAGCTGGGCATGGACCTGCACCTGGCCCTGCACCTGGCCCTGGCCCTGGCCCTGCACCTGGCCCTGCACCTGGCCCTGGACATCCACCTAGCCCTGGCCCTGGCCCTGCACCTGGATCTGCCCCTGCACCTGTCCCTGGCCCTGCACATGTCCTTGGCCCTGAGGCTGGCCCTTGCCCTGCACCTGTCCCTGGACCTGCACCTGGATCTGGCCCTGGCCCTGCACATGGACTTGGCCCTGCACCTGGCCCTGGCCGTGGCCATGCACCTGGCCCTGGACTTGGCCATGCACCTGGCCCTGGCCCTGAACCTAGCCCTCTACCTAGCCCTGGCCCTGCACCTGGCCCTGCAACTGGCCCTGGCCTTAGCCTTGGCCTTGGCCCTGCACCTGGCCCTGGCCCTGCACCTGGCCCTGGCCCAGACCCTGGCCCTCCACCTAGCCCTGGCCCTGGCACTGCACCTTACCCTGGACCTGGCCCTGGCCCTGTACCTGGCCATGCACCTGGCCCTGGCCCTGGCTTGCACCTGGCCCTGGCCCTGGACATGGCCCTGCAACTGGAACTGGCCCTGTAACTGGCACTGGCCCTGCACCTGGCCCTGGCACTGACCCTGCACCTGACCTTGGCCCTGGCCTACAACTGGCCCTGGCCCTACACTTGGCCCTGTCTTTGCACCTGGCCCAGGCCCTGCACATGGCACTGGCCCTGCACCTAGACCTGGCCCTGAACCTGCACCTGGCCCAGGCCCTGCACCTGGCCCTGGCCCTGCACCTGGGCCAGGCGCTGGCGCTGGACCTGGCCCTGCACCTGACCCTGACCCTGCACCTGGCCCTGGATGTGAACCTGGCAGTGGCCCTGCCCTGGCCATGGCCCTGCACCTGGCCCTGGCCCTGGCTTGCACCTGGCCCTGGCCCTGGACATGGCCCTGCAACTGGAACTGGCCCTGTAACTGGCACTGGCCCTGCACCTGGCCCTGGCACTGACCCTGCACCTGACCTTGGCCCTGGCCTACAACTGGCCCTGGCCCTACACTTGGCCCTGTCTTTGCACCTGGCCCAGGCCCTGCACATGGCACTGGCCCTGCACCTAGACCTGGCCCTGAACCTGCACCTGGCCCAGGCCCTGCACCTGGCCCTGGCCCTGCACCTGGGCCAGGCGCTGGCGCTGGACCTGGCCCTGCACCTGACCCTGACCCTGCACCTGGCCCTGGATGTGAACCTGGCAGTGGCCCTGCCCCTGGCCATGGCCCTGCACCTGGCCCTGGCCCTGGCGCTGGCACTGGCCCTGCACCTGATCCTGACCCTGCACCTGGCCCTGGATGAGAACCTGACCATGGCCCTGCCCCTGGCCATGGCCTTGACCCTGCACCTGACCTTGGCCCTGGCCCTGCACCTGACGTTGGCCCTGGCCCTGCACCTGGCCAAGGCCCTGCACCTGTACCTGGCCCTGGCCCTGCACCTGTTTCTGGCCCTGTACCTGTCCCTGGCCCTGCAGCAGGCCATGGACCTGCACCTGGCCCTGCACCTGTCCCTGGCCCTGTCCCTGCACCTGTTTCTGGCCCTGCACCTGTACCTGGCCCTGCAGCTGGGCATGGACCTGCACCTGGCCCTGCACCTGGACGTGGCCCTGGCCCTGCACCTGGCCCTGGCCCTGGCCCTGCACCTGGCCCTGGCACTCCACCTAGCCCTGGCCCTTGCCCTGCACCTGGATCTGCCCCTGCACCTGTCCCTGGCCCTGCACATGTCCTTGGCCCTGAGGCTGGCCCTTGCCCTGTACCTGTCCCTGGACCTGCACATGGATCTGGCCCTGGCCCTGCCCCTGGCCCTGCACATGGCCTTGGCCCTGCATCTGGCCCTGGCCCTGCACCTGGCCCTGGAAGTGGCCCTGCACCTTGTCCTGGCCTAAGCCCTGCACCTGGCCCTGGCCCTGACCCTAGCCCTCTACCTAGCCCTGGCCCTGGCCCTGCACCTGGCCCTGGCCCTGGCCCTGGCCCTGCACCTGGTCCTGCACCTGGCCCTGGCCTTGGCCCTGGTCCTGTACCTGGCCCTGGCCCAGACCCTGGCACTCCACCTAGCCCTGGCCCTGGCCCTGCACCTTACCCTGGACCTGGCCCTGGCCCTGTACCTGGCCATGCACCTGGCCCTGGCCCTGGCCCTGGCTTGCACCTGGCCCTGGCCCTGGTCCTCCACCTAGCCCTGGTATTGGCCTTGCACCTGGCACTGGACCTGCACCAGGCCCTGGCCCTAACCCTACACCTGACCTTGGATCTGGCCCTGCACCTGGCCCTGAACCTGGCACTGGTCCTCCACCTGGCCCTGGCCCTTGCCCATTGTCCTTGGCCCTGAGGCTGGCCCTCCCCCTGCACCTGTCCCTGGACCTGCACGTGGACCTGGCCCTGGCTTTGCACCTGGCCCTGCACCTGACCTTGGCCTTGGATGTGAAGATGGCCGTGGCCCTGCCCCTGGCCCTGCACATGGCCTTGGCACTGCATCTGGCCCTGGCCCTGCACATGGACCTGGCCGTGGCCCGGCACCTGGCCCTGACACTTGACCTCTACCTAGCCCTGGCCCTGCACCTGGCCCTGGACCTAGCCCTGGCCCTGCACCTGGCCCTGCAACTGGCCCTGGCCTTAGCCCTGGCCTTGGCCCTGCACCTGGCCCTGGCCCTGCACCTGGCCCTGGCCCAGACCCTGGCCCTCCACCTAGCCCTGGCCATGGCCCTGCACCTTACCCTGGACCTGGCCCTGGCCCTGTACCTGGCCATGCACCTGGCCCTGGCCCTGGCTTGCACCTGGCCCTGGCCCTGGACATGGCCCTGCAACTGGAACTGGCCCTGTAACTGGCACTGGCCCTGCACCTGGCCCTGGCACTGACCCTGCACCTGACCTTGGCCCTGGCCTACAACTGGCCCTGGCCCTACACTTGGCCCTGTCTTTGCACCTGGCCCAGGCCCTGCACATGGCACTGGCCCTGCACCTAGACCTGGCCCTGAACCTGCACCTGGCCCAGGCCCTGCACCTGGCCCTGGCCCTGCACCTGGGCCAGGCGCTGGCGCTGGACCTGGCCCTGCACCTGACCCTGACCCTGCACCTGGCCCTGGATGTGAACCTGGCAGTGGCCCTGCCCCTGGCCATGGCCCTGCACCTGGCCCTGGCCCTGGCGCTGGCACTGGCCCTGCACCTGATCCTGACCCTGCACCTGGCCCTGGATGAGAACCTGACCATGGCCCTGCCCCTGGCCATGGCCTTGACCCTGCACCTGACCTTGGCCCTGGCCCTGCACCTGACGTTGGCCCTGGCCCTGCACCTGGCCAAGGCCCTGCACCTGTACCTGGCCCTGGCCCTGCACCTGTTTCTGGCCCTGTACCTGTCCCTGGCCCTGCAGCAGGCCATGGACCTGCACCTGGCCCTGCACCTGTCCCTGGCCCTGTCCCTGCACCTGTTTCTGGCCCTGCACCTGTACCTGGCCCTGCAGCTGGGCATGGACCTGCACCTGGCCCTGCACCTGGACGTGGCCCTGGCCCTGCACCTGGCCCTGGCCCTGCACCTGGCCCTGGCCCTGGCCCTGCACCTGGCCCTGGCATTGACCCTGCACCTGACCTTGGCCCTGGCCTGCAACTGGCCCTGGCCCTACACTTGGCCCTGGCCTTCCACCTGGCCCAGGCCCTGCACGTGGCACTGGCCCTGCACCTAGACCTGGCCCTGAACCTGCACCTGGCCCTGCACCTGGCCCAGGCCCTGCACCTGGCCCGGGAACTGGCACTGGCCCTGCACCTGGCTTTGGCCCTGACACAGCACCTGGCAGTGGCCCTGAACCAGGCCCTGGCCCTGCACCTGGACATGCACCTGGCCCAGGCCTTGGCCTTGGACCTGCACCTGGCCCTGGTCCTGGATATGGCCCTGCAACTGGCACTGGCCCTGCACCTGATCCTGAGAGTGCACCTGGCCCTGGATGAGAACATGACCATGGCCCTGCCCCTGGCCATGGCCCTGACCCTGCACCTGACCTTGGCCCTGGCCCTGGACCTGACCTTGGCCCTAGCCCTGCACCTGGCCCAGGCCCTGTACCTGTCGCTGGCCCTGGCCCTGCTCCTGTTTCTGGCCCTGTACCTGTCCCTAGCACTGCACCTGGCCCTGGCCCTGCACCTGGCCCTGGCCCTGCACCTGGACCTGGCTCTGCACCTGGGCCTGGCCCTGCACCTGACCCTGACCCTGCACCTGGCCCTGGATGTGAACCTGGCCGTGGCCCTGCCCCTGGCCATGGCCCTGAACCTGGCCCTGGCCCTGCACCTGGACATGCACCTGGCCCTGGCCTTGGCATTGGCCGTGCACCTGGCCCTGGTCCTGGATATGGCCCTGCCACTGGCACTGGCCCTGTACCTGGCACTGGCCCTGCAACTGGCCCTGGCACTGACCCTGCACCTGTAACCTTGGCCCAGGCCCTGCACCTGGCCCTGAAACTGGCACTGGCCCTGCACCTGGCTTTGGCCCTGACACTGCACCTTGCAGTAGCCCTGAACCAGGCCCTGCACCTGGCCCTGCATCTGTCCCTGTCCCTGCACCTGGCCCTGGTCCTGCACCTGGCCCTGGCCTTGGCCCTGCACCTGGACCTGGCCTTGACCCTCCACCTAGCCCTGGTATTGGCCCTGAACCTGGCACTGGACCTGCACCAGGCCCTGGCCCTGACAATGCACCTGACCTTGGCCCTGGCCCTGCACCTGGCGCTGAACCTGGCACTGGTCCTCCACCTGGCCCTGGCCCTGCACCTGGCCCTGCACCTACCCTGGCCCTGGAACTGGCCCTGAATCTGGCCATGCACCTGGGCCTGTCCCTGCACCTGGCCCTGTCCCTGCACCTGGCCCTGAACCTGGCCCTGGCCATGCAGCAGGCCAAGGACCTGCACCTGGCCCTGCACCTGTCCCTGGCCCTGCACCTGTTTCTGGCCCTGCACCTGTACCTGGACCTGCAGCTGGGCATGGACCTGCACCTGGACCTGCACCTGGCCCTGGCCCTCCACCTAGCCCTGGCCCTGGCCCTGCACCTGGATCTGCCCCTGCACCTGTCCCTGGCCCTGCACATGTCCTTGGCCCTGAGGCTGGCCCTTGCCCTGCACCTGTCCCTGGACCTGCACCTTGATCTGGCCCTGGCCCTGCACCTGGCCCTGCACCTGACCCTGGCCTTGGATGTGAACATGGCCGTGGCCCTGCCCCTGTCCCTGCACATGGCCTTGGCCCTGCATCTGGCCCTGGCCCTGCACCTGGCCCTGGCCGTGGCCCTGCACCTGGCCCTGGCCTTGGCCCTGCACCTGGACCTGGCCCTGACCCTAGGTCTCTACCTAGCCCTGGCCCTGGCCCTGCACCTGGCCCTGGACCTGGCCCTGGCCCTGCACCTGGCCCTGCACCTGGCCCTGCACCTGGCCCTGGCCTTGGCCCTGGCCTTGGCCCTGGCCTTGGCCCTGCACCAGGGCCTGGTCCTGCACCTGGCCCTGGCCCACACCCTGGCCCTCCACCTAGCCCTGGCCCTGGCCCTGCACCTTACCCTGGACCTGGCCCTGGCCCTGTGCCTGGCCATGCACCTGGCCCTGGCCCTGGCCCTGGCTTGCACCTGGCCCTGGACATGGCCCTGCAACTGGCACTGGCCCTGTAACTAGCACTTGCACTGCACCAAGACCTGGCCCTGAACCTGCACCTGGCCCTGGCCCTTCACCTGGCCCTGCACCTGGCTGTGCATCTGGCCCTGGATCTGGCCCTGAACCTGGGCCTGGTCCTGCACCTGGCCTTGGCCCTGCACCTGGCCTTGTCCGTGGCCTTGGCCTTGCACCTGGCCTTGGCCCTGCACCTGGACCAGAACCAGGCCCTGGACCTGCATCTGGCCCTGGCCCTGCACCTGGCCCTGCCCTGCACCTGGCCCTGGCCCTGCACCTGGACATGCACCTGGCCCTGGCCTTGGCCTTGGCCGTGCACCTGGCCCTGGTCCTGGATATGGCCCTGCCACTGGCACTGGCCCTGTACCTGGCACTGGCCCTGCAACTGGCTTTGGCCCTGACACTGCACCTTGCAGTGGCCCTGAACCAGGCCCTGCACCTGGACCTGCATCTTTCCCTGTCCCTGCACCTGGCCCTGGTCCTGCACCTGGCCCTGGCCTTGGCCCTGCACCTGGACCTGGCCCTGACCCTCCACCTAGCCCTGGTATTGGCCCTGCACCTGGCACTTGTCCTGCACCAGGCCCTGGCCCTGCACCTGGACCTGGATATGCACCTGGGCCTGTCCCTGCACCTGGCCCTGTCCCTGCACCTGGCCCTGAACCTGGCCCTGGCCCTGCAGCAGGCCATGGACCTGCACCTGGCCCTGCACCTGGCCCTGGCCATGCACCTGTTTCTGGGACTGCACCTGTACCTGGACCTGCAGCTGGGCATGGACCTGCCCCTGGCCCTGCACCTGGCCCTGGCCCTCCACCTAGCCGTGACCCTGGCCCTGCACCTGGATCTGCCCCTGCACCTGTCCCTGGCCCTGCACATGTCCTTGGCCCTGAGACTGGCCCTTGCCCTGCACCTGTCCCTGGACCTGCACCTTGATCTGGCCCTGGCCCTGCACCTGGCCCTGCACCTGACCCTGGCCTTGGATGTGAACATGGCCGTGGCCCTGCCACTGTCCCTGCACATGGCCTTGGCCCTGCATCTGGCCCTGGCCCTGCACCTGGCCCTGGCCGTGGCCCTGCACCTGGCCCTGGCCGTGGCCCTGCACTTGGCCCTGCACCTGGCCCTGCACCTGGACCTGGCCTTGGCCCTGGCCTGCAACTGGACCTGGCCCTACACTTGGCCCTGGCCTTGCACCTGACCTTGGCCCTGGCCCTGGACCTGACCTTGGCCCTGGCCCTGCACCTGGCCCTGGCCCTGCACCTGGCCCTGCACCTGGCCCTGGCCCTGGCCCTGCACCTGTTTCTGGCCCTGTACCTGTCCTTGGCCCTGCAGCTGGCCATGGACCTGCACCTGGCCCTGAACATGTCCCTGGCCCTGGACCTGTACCTGTTTCTGGCCCTACACCTGTCCCTGGCCCTGCAGCTGGGCATGGACCTGCACCTGGCCCAGCACCTGGACCTGGCCCTGGCCATGCACCTGGCACTGCACCTGGCCCTGGCCCTGCAACTGGCCCTGGCCCTCCACCTAGCCCTGGCCCTGGCCCTGCACCTGGATCTGCCCCTGCACCTGTCCCTGGCCCTGCACATGTCCTTGGACCTGAGCCTGGCCCTTGCCCTGCACCTGTCCTGGACCTGCACCTGGATCTGGCCCTGGCCCTGCACTTGGCCCTGCACATGGCCTTGGCCCTGCATCTGGCCCTGACCCTGCACCTGGCCCTGGCCCTGACCCTAGCCCTCTACCTAGCCCTGGCCCTTGCCCTGCACCTGACCCTTGACCTGGCCCTGGCCCTGCACCTGGCCCTGGCCTTAGCCCTGCACCTGGCCCTGGCCCTGCACCTGGCCCTGGCCTAGACCCTGGCCCTCCACCTAGCCCTGGCCCTGGCCCTGCACCTTACACTGGACCTGGCCCTGGCCCTGTACATGGCCATGCACCTGGCCCTGGCCCTGCCTTGCACCTGGCCCTGGACATGGCCCTGCACCTGGCCATGGCCCTTCACTTGGCCATGCACCTGGCCATGCAACTGGCCCTGGATCTGGCACTGAACATGGGCCTGGTCCTGCACCTGGCCTTGGCCCTGCACCTGGAACTGAACCTGGCCCTGGCCCTGCACCTGGCCCTGGCCCTGCACCTGGCCCTGGCCCTGCACCTGGCCCTGCATATGGCCCTGCAAATGGCCCTGAACCTGGCCCTGCACCTAGCCCTGGAACTGCACCTGGCCCTGGCCATGTACCTGGCAGTGCACCAGGCCCTGGCCCTGGCCCTGAACCTGACCCTGGCCTTGGCTCTGCACCTGGCCTTGGCCCTGACCCTGGCCCTCCACCTAGCCCTGGCCCTGGCCCTGCAACTGGCCCTGGACCTGGCCCTGGCCCTGCACCTGACCTTGGCCCTGGCCCTGCACCAGGCCCTGAACCTGGCCCTGGCCCTACCTGTCCTTGCACCTGGCAATGGCCCTGGCCCTGCAACTGTCCCTGGCCCTGTACCTGGCCCTGCCCCTGCACCTGGGCCTGGCCCTGGCACTAGACCTGGCCCTGCACCTGACCCTGACCCTTCACCTGGCCCTGGATGTGAACCTGGCCATGGCCTTGCCCCTGGCCATGGCCCTGAACCTGGCCCTGGCCCTGCAGCTGGACATGCACCTGGACCTGGCCTTGCCCTTGGCCCTGCACCTGGCCCTGTTCCTGGACATGGCCCTGCCACTGGCACTGGCCCTGTACCTGGCACTGGCCCTGCAACTGGCCCTGGCACTGACCCTGCACCTGTGACCTTGGCCCTGTCCTGCAACTGGTACTTGCCCTGCACATGGCCCTGGCCTTAGACCTGGCCCAGGCCCTGCACCTGGCCCTGGACCTGGCCCTGACCCTGCACCTGGCCCTGCACCTGGCCATGCACCTGGCCCTGGCCTTGGCCCTGCACCAGGCCCTGGTCCTGCACCTGGCCCTGACCCACACCCTGGCCCTCCACCTAGCCCTGGCCCTGGCTCTGCACCTTACCCTGGACCTCGCCCTGTCCCTATGCCTGGTCATGCACCTGGCCCTGGCCCTGGCCATGGCTTGCACCTGGCCCTGGACATGGCCCTGCAACTGGCACTGGCCCTGTAACTGGCACTTGCACTGCACCAAGACCTGGCCCTGAACCTGCACCTGGCCCTGGCCCTTCACCTGGCCCTGCACCTGGCTGTGCATCTGGCCCTGGATCTGGCCCTGAACCTGGGCCTGGTCCTGAACCTGGTCTTGCCCCTGCACCTGGCCCTGTCCGTGGCCTTGGCCTTGCACCTGGCCTTGGCCCTGCACCTGGACCGGAACAAGGCCCTGGACCTGCATCTGGCCCTGGCCCTGCACCTGGCCCAGGCCGTGGCCCTGCACCTGGCCCTGGCCTTGGCCCTGCACCTGGCCCTGGCCCTGACCCTAGCCCTCTACCTAGCCCTGGCCCTGCACCTGGCCCTGGCCCTGGCCCTGGCCCTGCACCTGGCCCTGCACCTGGCCCTGGCCTGGCCCTGCAACTGGCCCTGGCCCAGACCCTGGCCCTCAACCTAGCCCTGGCCCTGGCCCTGCACCTTACCCTGAACCTGGCCCTGGCCCTCTACCTGGCCATGCACCTGGACCTGGACCTGGCCCTGGCTTGCACCTGGCCCTGGACATGTCCCTGCTACTGGCACTGGCCCTGTAACTGGCACTGGCACTGTACCTAGACCTGGCCCTGAACTTGCACCTGGCCCTGGCCCTTCACCTGGCCCTGCACCTGGCCATGCATCTGGCCCTGGATCTGGCCCTGAACCTGGGCCTGGTCCTGCACCTGGCCTTGGCCCTGCACCTGGACCTGAACCTGGCCATGGCCCTGCACCTGGCCCTGGCCCTGCACCTGGCCCTGGCCCTGCACCTGGCCCTGGCCATGTACCTGGCAGTGCACCTGGCCCTGGCCTTGGCCCTGCACCTGACCCTGGTCTTGGCCCTGCACCTGGCCCTGGCCCTGACCCTGGCCCTCCACCTAGCCCTGGCACTGCCCCTGCACCTGGACCTAGACCTGGCTCTGCACCTGACCTTGTCCCTGGCCCTGAACCTGGCCCTGAACCTGGCCCTGGCCATACCTGTCCGTTCACCTGGCACTGGCCCTGGCCCTGCACCTGGATCTGGCCCAGTACCTGTCCCTGCACCTGGCCCTGGCCCTGCACCTGGCCCTGCACCTGGGCCTGGCACGGCACTTAACCTGGCCCTGCATCTGACACTGTCCCTGCACCTGGCCCTGAATGTGAACCTGGCCATGGCCCTGCCCCTGGCCATGGCCCTGAACCTGGCCCTGGCCCTGCACCTGGACATGCACCTGGCTCTGGCCTTGGCCTTGGCCCTGCACCTGGCCCTGTTCCTGGACATGGCCCTGCCACTGGCACTGGCCCTGTACCTGGCACTGGCCCTGCAACTGGCCCTGGCACTGACCCTGCAACTGTGACCTTGGCCCTGTCCTGCAACTGGCACTTGCGCTGCACATGGCCCTGGCCTTGCACCTGGCACAGGCCCTGCACCTGGCCCTGAAACTGGAACTGGCCCTGCACCTGGCTTTGGCCCTGACACTGCCCCTGGCAGTGGCCCTGAACCAGGCCCTGCACCTGGCCCTGCATCTGTCCCTGTCCCTGCACCTGGCCCTGGTCCTGCACCTGGCCCTGGCCCTGCACCTGGCCCTGGCCTTGGCCCTGCACCTGGACCTGGCCCTGGCCCTCCACCTAGCCCTGGTATTGGCCCTGCACCTGGCACTGGACCTGCACCAGGCCCTGGCCCTGACCGTGCACCTGACCTTTGCCCTGGCCCTGCACCTTGCCCTGAAGCTGGCACTGGTCCTCCACCTGGCCCTGGCCCAGCACCTGGCCCTGGCCCTGCACCTACCCTAGCCCTGGAACTGGCCCTGAATCTGGCCATGCACCTGGGCCTGTCCCAGCACCTGGCCCTGTCCCTCCACCTGGCCCTGAACCTGGCCCTGGCCCTGCAACTCTCCCTGGTCCTGCACCTGGCCCTAGCCCTGACCCTGGCCCTCCATCTAGCCCTGGCCCTGGCCCTGCAACTGGCCCTGGCCCTGGACCTGTACCTGGAACTGTACATTTCCCAGGCCCTGGCCCTTGCCTTGGCCCTGCACCTGGAACTGGCCCTGGTCTTGGCCCTGCACCTGGCCCTGGCCCTGCACCTGGCCCTGGCCCAGACCCTGGCCCTCCACCTGGCCCTGGCCCAGGCCCTGGCTTGCACCTGGCCCTGGCCCTGGACATGGCACTGCAACTGTCACTGGCCCTGTAACTGGCACTGAACTGCACCTGGACCTGGCCCTGAACCTGCACCTGGCCCTTGCCCTTCACCTGGCCCTGCACCTGGCCGTGCATCTGGCCCTGGAACTGACCCTGAACCTGGGCCTGGTCCTGCACCTGGCCTTGGCCCTGCACCTGGCCATGAACCTGACCCTGGCCCTGCACCTGGCCCTGCACCTGGACCTGGCCCTGCACCTGGCCCTGCACCTGGCCCTGGCCCTCCACCTAGCCCTGGCCCTGGCCCTGCACCTGGATCTGCCCCTGCACATGTCCCTGGCCCTGCACATGTCCTTGGCCCTGAGGCTGGCCCTTGCCCTGCACCTGTCCCTGGACCTGCACCTTGATCTGGCCCTGGCCCTGCACCTGGCCCTGCACCTGACCCTGGCCTTGGATGTGAACATGGCCGTGGCCCTGCCCCTGGCCCTGCACATGGCCTTGGCCCTGCATCTGGCCCTGGCCCTGCACCTGACCCTGGCCTTGGACCTGCACCTGGCCCTGGCCTTGGCCCTGCACCTGGACCTGGCCCTGACCCTAGCCCTCTACCTAGCCCTGGCGCTGGCCCTGCACCTGGCCCTGGCCCTGGACCTGGCCCTGCACCTGGCCCTGCACCTGGCCCTGCATCTGTCCCTGTCCCTGCACCTGGCCCTGGTCCTGCACCTGTCCCCCGGCCCTGCACCTGGCCCTGGCCTTGGCCCTGCACCTGGCCCTGGCACTGACCCTGCACCTGACCTTGGCCCTGGCCTACAACTGGCCCTGGCCCTACACTTGGCCCTGTCTTTGCACCTGGCCCAGGCCCTGCACATGGCACTGGCCCTGCACCTAGACCTGGCCCTGAACCTGCACCTGGCCCAGGCCCTGCACCTGGCCCTGGCCCTGCACCTGGGCCAGGCGCTGGCGCTGGACCTGGCCCTGCACCTGACCCTGACCCTGCACCTGGCCCTGGATGTGAACCTGGCAGTGGCCCTGCCCCTGGCCATGGCCCTGGCCCTGGCGCTGGCACTGGCCCTGCACCTGATCCTGACCCTGCACCTGGCCCTGGATGAGAACCTGACCATGGCCCTGCCCCTGGCCATGGCCTTGACCCTGCACCTGACCTTGGCCCTGGCCCTGCACCTGACATTGGCCCTGGCCCTGCACCTGGCCAAGGCCCTGCACCTGTACCTGGCCATGGCCCTGCACCTGTTTCTGGCCCTGTACCTGTCCCTGGCCCTGCAGCAGGCCATGGACCTGCACCTGGCCCTGCACCTGTCCCTGGCCCTGTCCCTGCACCTGTTTCTGCCCCTGCACCTGTACCTGGCCCTGCAGCTGGGCATGGACCTGCACCTGGCCCTGCACCTGGACGTGGCCCTGGCCCTGCACCTGGCCCTGGCCCTGCACCTGGCCCTGGCCCTGGCCCTGCACCTGGCCCTGGCATTGACCCTGCACCTGACCTTGGCCCTGGCCTGCAACTGGCCCTGGCCCTACACTTGGCCCTGGCCTTCCACCTGGCCCAGGCCCTGCACGTGGCACTGGCCCTGCACCTAGACCTGGCCCTAAACCTGCACCTGGCCCTGCACCTGGCCCAGGCCCTGCACCTGGCCCGGGAACTGGCACTGGCCCTGCACCTGGCTTTGGCCCTGACACAGCACCTGGCAGTGGCCCTGAACCCGGCCCTGGCCCTGCACCTGGACATGCACCTGGCCCAGGCCTTGGCCTTGGACCTGCACCTGGCCCTGGTCCTGGATATGGCCCTGCAACTGGCACTGGCCCTGCACCTGATCCTGAGAGTGCACCTGGCCCTGGATGAGAACATGACCATGGCCCTGCCCCTGGCCATGGCCCTGATCCTGCACCTGACCTTGGCCCTGGCCCTGGACCTGACCTTGGCCCTAGCCCTGCACCTGGCCCAGGCCCTGTACCTGTCGCTGGCCCTGGCCCTGCTCCTGTTTCTGGCCCTGTACCTGTCCCTAGCACTGCACCTGGCCCTGGCCCTGCACCTGGCCCTGGCCCTGCACCTGGACCTGGCTCTGCACCTGGGCCTGGCCCTGCACCTGACCCTGACCCTGCACCTGGCCCTGGATGTGAACCTGGCCGTGGCCCTGCCCCTGGCCATGGCCCTGAACCTGGCCCTGGCCCTGCACCTGGACATGCACCTGGCCCTGGCCTTGGCATTGGCCGTGCACCTGGCCCTGGTCCTGGATATGGCCCTGCCACTGGCACTGGCCCTGTACCTGGCACTGGCCCTGCAACTGGCCCTGGCACTGACCCTGCACCTGTAACCTTGGCCCAGGCCCTGCACCTGGCCCTGAAACTGGCACTGGCCCTGCACCTGGCTTTGGCCCTGACACTGCACCTTGCAGTAGCCCTGAACCAGGCCCTGCACCTGGCCCTGCATCTGTCCCTGTCCCTGCACCTGGCCCTGGTCCTGCACCTGGCCCTGGCCTTGGCCCTGCACCTGGACCTGGCCCTGACCCTCCACCTAGCCCTGGTATTGGCCCTGCACCTGGCACTGGACCTGCACCAGGCCCTGGCCCTGACAATGCACCTGACCTTGGCCCTGGCCCTGCACCTGGCGCTGAACCTGGCACTGGTCCTCCACCTGGCCCTGGCCCTGCACCTGGCCCTGCACCTACCCTGGCCCTGGAACTGGCCCTGAATCTGGCCATGCACCTGGGCCTGTCCCTGCACCTGGCCCTGTCCCTGCACCTGGCCCTGAACCTGGCCCTGGCCATGCAGCAGGCCATGGACCTGCACCTGGCCCTGCACCTGTCCCTGGCCCTGCACCTGTTTCTGGCCCTGCACCTGTACCTGGACCTGCAGCTGTGCATGGACCTGCACCTGGACCTGCACCTGGCCCTGGCCCTCCACCTAGCCCTGGCCCTGGCCCTGCACCTGGATCTGCCCCTGCACCTGTCCCTGGCCCTGCACATGTCCTTGGCCCTGAGGCTGGCCCTTGCCCTGCACCTGTCCCTGGACCTGCACCTTGATCTGGCCCTGGCCCTGCACCTGGCCCTGCACCTGACCCTGGCCTTGGATGTGAACATGGCCGTGGCCCTGCCCCTGGCCCTGCACATGGCCTTGGCCCTGCATCTGGCCCTGGCCCTGCACCTGGCCCTGGCCGTGGCCCTGCACCTGGCCCTGGCCTTGGCCCTGCACCTGGACCTGGCCCTGACCCTAGGTCTCTACCTAGCCCTGGCCCTGGCCCTGCACCTGGCCCTGGACCTGGCCCTGGCCCTGCACCTGGCCCTGCACCTGTCCCTGGCCTTGGCCCTGGCCTTGGCCCTGCACCAGGGCCTGGTCCTGCACCTGGCCCTGGCCCACACCCTGGCCCTCCACCTAGCCCTGGCCCTGGCCCTGCACCTTACCCTGGACCTGGCCCTGGCCCTGTGCCTGGCCATGCACCTGGCCCTGGCCCTGGCTTGCACCTGGCCCTGGACATGGCCCTGCAACTGGCACTGGCCCTGTAACTGGCACTTGCACTGCACCAAGACCTGGCCCTGAACCTGCACCTGGCCCTGGCCCTTCACCTGGCCCTGCACCTGGCTGTGCATCTGGCCCTGGATCTGGCCCTGAACCTGGGCCTGGTCCTGCACCTGGCCTTGGCCCTGCACCTGGCCTTGTCCGTGGCCTTGGCCTTGCACCTGGCCTTGGCCCTGCACCTGGACCAGAACCAGGCCCTGGACCTGCATCTGGCCCTGGCCCTGCACCTGGCCCTGCCCTGCACCTGGCCCTGGCCCTGCACCTGGACATGCACCTGGCCCTGGCCTTGGCCTTGGCCGTGCACCTGGCCCTGGTCCTGGATATGGCCCTGCCACTGGCACTGGCCCTGTACCTGGCCCTGGCCCTGCAACTGGCTTTGGCCCTGACACTGCACCTTGCAGTGGCCCTGAACCAGGCCCTGCACCTGGACCTGCATCTTTCCCTGTCCCTGCACCTGGCCCTGGTCCTGCACCTGGCCCTGGCCTTGGCCCTGCACCTGGACCTGGCCCTGACCCTCCACCTAGCCCTGGTATTGGCCCTGCACCTGGCACTTGTCCTGCACCAGGCCCTGGCCCTGCACCTGGACCTGGATATGCACCTGGGCCTGTCCCTGCACCTGGCCCTGTCCCTGCACCTGGCCCTGAACCTGGCCCTGGCCCTGCAGCAGGCCATGGACCTGCACCTTGCCCTGCACCTGGCCCTGGCCATGCACCTGTTTCTGGGACTGCACCTGTACCTGGACCTGCAGCTGGGCATGGACCTGCCCCTGGCCCTGCACCTGGCCCTGGCCCTCCACCTAGCCGTGGCCCTGGCCCTGCACCTGGATCTGCCCCTGCACCTGTCCCTGGCCCCTGCACATGTCCTTGGCCCTGAGGCTGGCCCTTGCCCTGCACCTGTCCCTGGACCTGCACCTTGATCTGGCCCTGGCCCTGCACCTGGCCCTGCACCTGACCCTGGCCTTGGATGTGAACATGGCCGTGGCCCTGCCCCTGTCCCTGCACATGGCCTTGGCCCTGCATCTGGCCCTGGCCCTGCACCTGGCCCTGGCCGTGGCCCTGCACCTGGCCCTGGCCTTGGCCCTGCACCTGGACCTGGCCCTGACCCTAGCCCTCTACCTAGCCCTGGCCCTGGCCCTGCACCTGGCCCTGGACCTGGCCCTGCACCTGGCCCTGCACCTGGCCCTGGCCTTGGCCCTGGCCTGCAACTGGCCCTGGCCCTACACTTGGCCCTGGCCTTGCACCTGACCTTGGCCCTGGCCCTGGACCTGACCTTGGCCCTGGCCCTGCACCTGGCCCTGCACCTGTCCCTGGCCCTGGCCCTGCACCTGTTTCTGGCCCTGTACCTGTCCTTGGCCCTGCAGCTGGCCATGGACCTGCACCTGGCCCTGAACATGTCCCTGGCCCTGGACCTGTACCTGTTTCTGGCCCTACACCTGTCCCTGGCCCTGCAGCTGGGCATGGACCTGCACCTGGCCCTGCACCTGGACCTGGCCCTGGCCATGCACCTGGCACTGCACCTGGCCCTGGCCCTGCAACTGGCCCTGGCCCTCCACCTAGCCCTGGCCCTGGCCCTGCACCTGGATCTGCCCCTGCACCTGTCCCTGTCCCTGCACATGTCCTTGGACCTGAGCCTGGCCCTTGCCCTGCACCTGTCCTGGACCTGCACCTGGATCTGGCCCTGGCCCTGCACTTGGCCCTGCACATGGCCTTGGCCCTGCATCTGGCCCTGACCCTGCACCTGGCCCTGGCCCTGACCCTAGCCCTCTACCTAGCCCTGGCCCTTGCCCTGCACCTGACCCTTGACCTGGCCCTGGCCCTGCACCTGGCCCTGGCCTTAGCCCTGCACCTGGCCCTGGCCCTGCACCTGGCCCTGGCCTAGACCCTGGCCCTCCACCTAGCCCTGGCCCTGGCCCTGCACCTTACACTGGACCTGGCCCTGGCCCTGTACATGGCCATGCACCTGGCCCTGGCCCTGCCTTGCACCTGGCCCTGGACATGGCCCTGCACCTGGCCATGGCCCTTCACTTGGCCATGCACCTAGCCATGCAACTGGCCCTGGATCTGGCACTGAACATGGGCCTGGTCCTGCACCTGGCCTTCCCCCTGCACCTGGAACTGAACCTGGCCCTGGCCCTGCACCTGGCCCTGGCCCTGCACCTGGCCCTGGCCCTGCACCTGGCCCTGGCCCTGCACCTGGCCCTGGCCCTGCACCTGGCCCGGCATATGGCCCTGGCCCTGCAAATGGCCCTGAACCTGGCCCTGCTCCTAGCCCTGGAACTGCACCTGGCCCTGGCCATGTACCTGGCAGTGCACCAGGCCCTGGCCCTGGCCCTGCACCTGACCCTGGCCTTGGCTCTGCACCTGGCCTTGGCCCTGACCCTGGCCCTCCACCTAGCCCTGGCCCTGGCCCTGCAACTGGCCCTGGCCCTGGCCCTGGCCCTGCACCTGACCTTGGCCCTGGCCCTGCACCAGGCCCTGAACCTGGCCCTGGCCCTACCTGTCCTTGCACCTGGCAATGGCCCTGGCCCTGCAACTGTCCCTGGCCCTGCAACTGTCCCTGGCCCTGTACCTGGCCCTGGCCCTGCACCTGGGCCTGGCCCTGGCACTAGACCTGGCCCTGCACCTGACCCTGACCCTTCACCTGGCCCTGGATGTGAACCTGGCCATGGCCTTGCCCCTGGCCATGGCCCTGAACCTGGCCCTGGCCCTGCAGCTGGACATGCACCTGGACCTGGCCTTGCCCTTGGCCCTGCACCTGGCCCTGTTCCTGGACATGGCCCTGCCACTGGCACTGGCCCTGTACCTGGCACTGGCCCTGCAACTGGCCCTGGCACTGACCCTGCACCTGTGACCTTGGCCCTGTCCTGCAACTGGTACTTGCCCTGCACATGGCCCTGGCCTTAGACCTGGCCCAGGCCCTGCACCTGGCCCTGGACCTGGCCCTGACCCTGCACCTGGCCCTGCACCTGGCCATGCACCTGGCCCTGGCCTTGGCCCTGCACCAGGCCCTGGTCCTGCACCTGGCCCTGACCCACACCCTGGCCCTCCACCTAGCCCTGGCCCTGGCTCTGCACCTTACCCTGGACCTCGCCCTGTCCCTGTGCCTGGTCATGCACCTGGCCCTGGCCCTGGCCATGGCTTGCACCTGGCCCTGGACATGGCCCTGCAACTGGCACTGGCCCTGTAACTGGCACTTGCACTGCACCAAGACCTGGCCCTGAACCTGCACCTGGCCCTGGCCCTTCACCTGGCCCTGCACCTGGCTGTGCATCTGGCCCTGGATCTGGCCCCTGAACCTGGGCCTGGTCCTGAACCTGGTCTTGCCCCTGCACCTGGCCCTGTCCGTGGCCTTGGCCTTGCACCTGGCCTTGGCCCTGCACCTGGACCGGAACAAGGCCCTGGACCTGCATCTGGCCCTGGCCCTGCACCTGGCCCAGGCCGTGGCCCTGCACCTGGCCCTGGCCTTGGCCCTGCACCTGGCCCTGGCCCTGACCCTAGCCCTCTACCTAGCCCTGGCCCTGCACCTGGCCCTGGCCCTGGCCCTGGCCCTGCACCTGGCCCTGCACCTGGCCCTGGCCTGGCCCTGCAACTGGCCCTGGCCCAGACCCTGGCCCTCAACCTAGCCCTGGCCCTGGCCCTGCACCTTACCCTGAACCTGGCCCTGGCCCTCTACCTGGCCATGCACCTGGACCTGGCCCTGGCCCTGGCTTGCACCTGGCCCTGGACATGTCCCTGCTACTGGCACTGGCCCTGTAACTGGCACTGGCACTGTACCTAGACCTGGCCCTGAACTTGCACCTGGCCCTGGCCCTTCACCTGGCCCTGCACCTGGCCATGCATCTGGCCCTGGATCTGGCCCTGAACCTGGGCCTGGTCCTGCACCTGGCCTTGGCCCTGCACCTGGACCTGAACCTGGCCATGGCCCTGCACCTGGCCCTGGCCCTGCACCTGGCCCTGGCCCTGCACCTGGCCCCTGGCCATGTACCTGGCAGTGCACCTGGCCCTGGCCTTGGCCCTGCACCTGACCCTGGTCTTGGCCCTGCACCTGGCCCTGGCCCTGACCCTGGCCCTCCACCTAGCCCTGGCACTGCCCCTGCACCTGGACCTAGACCTGGCTCTGCACCTGACCTTGTCCCTGGCCCTGAACCTGGCCCTGAACCTGGCCCTGGCCATACCTGTCCGTTCACCTGGCACTGGCCCTGGCCCTGCACCTGGATCTGGCCCAGTACCTGTCCCTGCACCTGGCCCTGGCCCTGCACCTGGCCCTGCACCTGGGCCTGGCACGGCACTTAACCTGGCCCTGCATCTGACACTGTCCCTGCACCTGGCCCTGAATGTGAACCTGGCCATGGCCCTGCCCCTGGCCATGGCCCTGAACCTGGCCCTGGCCCTGCACCTGGACATGCACCTGGCTCTGGCCTTGGCCTTGGCCCTGCACCTGGCCCTGTTCCTGGACATGGCCCTGCCACTGGCACTGGCCCTGTACCTGGCACTGGCCCTGCAACTGGCCCTGGCACTGACCCTGCAACTGTGACCTTGGCCCTGTCCTGCAACTGGCACTTGCGCTGCACATGGCCCTGGCCTTGCACCTGGCACAGGCCCTGCACCTGGCCCTGAAACTGGAACTGGCCCTGCACCTGGCTTTGGCCCTGACACTGCCCCTGGCAGTGGCCCTGAACCAGGCCCTGCACCTGGCCCTGCATCTGTCCCTGTCCCTGCACCTGGCCCTGGTCCTGCACCTGGCCCTGGCCCTGCACCTGGCCCTGGCCTTGGCCCTGCACCTGGACCTGGCCCTGGCCCTCCACCTAGCCCTGGTATTGGCCCTGCACCTGGCACTGGACCTGCACCAGGCCCTGGCCCTGACCGTGCACCTGACCTTTGCCCTGGCCCTGCACCTTGCCCTGAAGCTGGCACTGGTCCTCCACCTGGCCCTGGCCCAGCACCTGGCCCTGGCCCTGCACCTACCCTAGCCCTGGAACTGGCCCTGAATCTGGCCATGCACCTGGGCCTGTCCCAGCACCTGGCCCTGTCCCTCCACCTGGCCCTGAACCTGGCCCTGGCCCTGCAACTCTCCCTGGTCCTGCACCTGGCCCTAGCCCTGACCCTCCATCTAGCCCTGGCCCTGGCCCTGCACCTGGCCCTGGCCCTGGCCCTGGCCCTGCACCTGGCCCTGCACCTGGCCCTGGCCTGGCCCTGCACCTGGCCCTGGCCCAGACCCTGGCCCTCAACCTAGCCCTGGCCCTGGCCCTGCACCCCCTTACCCTGGCCCTGGCCCTGGCCCTCTACCTGGCCATGCACCTGGACCTGGCCCTGGCCCTGGCTTGCACCTGGCCCTGGACATGTCCCTGCTACTGGCACTGGCCCTGCAACTGGCACTGGCACTGTACCTAGACCTGGCCCTGAACTTGCACCTGGCCCTGGCCCTTCACCTGGCCCTGCACCTGGCCATGCATCTGGCCCTGGATCTGGCCCTGAACCTGGGCCTGGTCCTGCACCTGGCCTTGGCCCTGCACCTGGACCTGAACCTGGCCATGGCCCTGCACCTGGCCCTGGCCCTGCACCTGGCCCTGGCCCTGCACCTGGCCCTGGCCATGTACCTGGCAGTGCACCTGGCCCTGGCCTTGGCCCTGCACCTGACCCTGGTCTTGGCCCTGCACCTGGCCCTGGCCCTGACCCTGGCCCTCCCACCTAGCCCTGGCACTGCCCCTGCACCTGGACCTAGACCTGGCTCTGCACCTGACCTTGTCCCTGGCCCTGAACCTGGCCCTGAACCTGGCCCTGGCCATACCTGTCCGTTCACCTGGCACTGGCCCTGGCCCTGCACCTGGATCTGGCCCAGTACCTGTCCCTGCACCTGGCCCTGGCCCTGCACTTGGCCCTGCACCTGGGCCTGGCACGGCACTTAACCTGGCCCTGCATCTGACACTGTCCCTGCACCTGGCCCTGAATGTGAACCTGGCCATGGCCCTGCCCCTGGCCATGGCCCTGAACCTGGCCCTGGCCCTGCACCTGGACATGCACCTGGCTCTGGCCTTGGCCTTGGCCCTGCACCTGGCCCTGTTCCTGGACATGGCCCTGCCACTGGCACTGGCCCTGTACCTGGCACTGGCCCTGCAACTGGCCCTGGCACTGACCCTGCAACTGTGACCTTGGCCCTGTCCTGCAACTGGCACTTGCCCTGCACATGGCCCTGGCCTTGCACCTGGCCCTGTCCCTGCACCTGGCCCTGAAACTGGAACTGGCCCTGCACCTGGCTTTGGCCCTGACACTGCCCCTGGCAGTGGCCCTGAACCAGGCCCTGCACCTGGCCCTGCATCTGTCCCTGTCCCTGCACCTGGCCCTGGTCCTGCACCTGGCCCTGGCCCTGCACCTGGCCCTGGCCTTGGCCCTGCACCTGGACCTGGCCCTGGCCCTCCACCTAGCCCTGGTATTGGCCCTGCACCTGGCACTGGACCTGCACCAGGCCCTGGCCCTGACCGTGCACCTGACCTTTGCCCTGGCCCTGCACCTTGCCCTGAAGCTGGCACTGGTCCTCCACCTGGCCCTGGCCCAGCACCTGGCCCTGGCCCTGCACCTACCCTAGCCCTGGAACTGGCCCTGAATCTGGCCATGCACCTGGGCCTGTCCCAGCACCTGGCCCTGTCCCTCCACCTGGCCCTGAACCTGGCCCTGGCCCTGCAACTCTCCCTGGTCCTGCACCTGGCCCTAGCCCTGACCCTGGCCCTCCATCTAGCCCTGGCCCTGGCCCTGCAACTGGCCCTGGCCCTGGACCTGTACCTGGAACTGTACATTTCCCAGGCCCTGGCCCTTGCCTTGGCCCTGCACCTGGAACTGGCCCTGGTCTTGGCCCTGCACCTGGCCCTGGCCCTGCACCTGGCCCTGGCCCAGACCCTGGCCCTCCACCTGGCCCTGGCCCAGGCCCTGGCTTGCACCTGGCCCTGGCCCTGGACATGGCACTGCAACTGTCACTGGCCCTGTAACTGGCACTGAACTGCACCTGGACCTGGCCCTGAATCTGCACCTGGCCCTGCCCTTCACCTGGCCCTGCACCTGGCCGTGCATCTGGCCCTGGAACTGACCCTGAACCTGGGCCTGGTCCTGCACCTGGCCTTGGCCCTGCACCTGGCCATGAACCTGACCCTGGCCCTGCACCTGGCCCTGCACCTGGACCTGGCCCTGCACCTGGCCCTGCACCTGGCCCTGGCCCTCCACCTAGCCCTGGCCCTGGCCCTGCACCTGGATCTGCCCCTGCACATGTCCCTGGCCCTGCACATGTTCTTGGCCCTGAAGCTGGCCCTCCCCTGCACCTGTCCCTGGACCTGCACCTTGATCTGGCCCTGGCCCTGCACCTGGCCCTGCACCTGACCCTGGCCTTGGATGTGAACATGGCCGTGGCCCTGCCCCTGGCCCTGCACATGGCCTTGGCCCTGCATCTGGCCCTGGCCCTGCACCTGGCCCTGGCCTTGGCTCTGCACCTGGCCCTGGCCTTGGCCCTGCACCTGGACCTGGCCCTGACCCTAGCCCTCTACCTAGCCCTGGCGCTGGCCCTGCACCTGGCCCTGGCCCTGGCCCTGGCCCTGCACCTGGCCCTGCACCTGGCCCTGCATCTGTCCCTGTCCCTGCACCTGGCCCTGGTCCTGCACCTGTCCCCGGCCCTGCACCTGGCCCTGGCCTTGGCCTTGCACCTGGACCTGGCCCTGACCCTCCACCTAGCCCTGGTATTGGCCCTGCACCTGGCACTGGACCTGTACCAGGCCCTGGCCCTGACAATGCACCTGACCTTGGCCCTGGCCCTGCACCTGGCCCTGAACCTGGCACTGGTCCTCCACCTGGCCCTGGCCCTGCACCTGGCCCTGTACCTACCCTGGCCCTGGAACTGGCCCTGAATCTGGCCATGCACCTGGGCCTGTCCCTGCACCTGGCCCTGTCCCTGCACCTGGCCCTGAACCTGGCCCTGGCCCTGCAACTGTCCCTGGCCCTGCACCTGGCCCTAGCCCTGACCCTCCATCTAGCCCTGGCCCTGGCCCTGCAACTGGCCCTGGCCCTTGCCCTGTACCTGGAACTGCACCTTGCCCAGGTTCTTGCCCTTGCCTTGGCCCTGCACCTGGCCCTGGCCCTGGCCTTGGCCCTGCACCTGGCCCTGACCCTGTACCTGCCCCTGGCCCAGAACCTGGACCTCCACCTAGCCCTGGCCCTGGCCCTGCACCTTACACTGGACCTGGCCCTGGCCCTGTACCTGGCCATGCACCTGGCGCTGGCCCTGGCTTGCACCTGGCCCTGGCCTTGGCCCTGCACCAGACCCTGGCATTGGCCCTGCACCTGGCCCTGACCCTGGCCCTCCACATAGCCCTAGCCCTGGCCCTGCAACTGGCCCTGGACCTGGCCCTGGCCCTGCACCTGACCTTGGCCCTGGCCCTGCACCAGGCCCTGAACCTGGCCCTGGCCCTACCTGTCCGTGCACCTGGCACTGGCCCTGGCCCTGCACCTGGATCTGGCCCAGTACCTGTCCCTGGCCCTGCACCTGGCCCTGGCCCTCCACCTAGCCCTGGCCCTGGCCCTGCACCTACACTGGCCTGGCCCTGGCCCTGTACCTGGCCATGCACCTGGCCCTGGCCCTGGCTTGCACCTGGCCCTGGCCTTGGCCCTGCACCAGACCCTGGCATTGGCCCCGCACCTGGCCCTGACCCTGGCCCTCCACATAGCCCTAGCCCTGGCCCTGCAACTGGCCCTGGACCTGGCCCTGGCCCTGCACCTGACCTTGGCCCTGGCCCTGCACCAGGCCCTGAACCTGGCCCTGGCCCTACCTGTCCGTGCACCTGGCACTGGCCCTGGCCCTGCACCTGGATCTGGCCCAGTACCTGTCCCTGGCCCTGCACCTGGCCCTGGCCCTGCACCTGGCCCTGAATGTGAACCTGGCCATGGCCCTGCCCCTGGCCATGGCCCTGAACCTGGCCCTGGCCCTGCACCTGGACATGTACCTGGCTCTGGCCTTGGCCTTGGCCCTGCACCTGGCCCTGTTCCTGGACATGGCCCTGCCACTGGCACTGGCCCTGTACCTGGCACTGGCCCTGCAACTGGCCCTGGCACTGACCCTGCACCTGTGACCTTGGCCCTGTCCTGCAACTGGCACTTGCCCTGCACATGGCCCTGGCCTTGCACCTGGCCCTGTCCCTGCACCTGGCCCTGAAACTGAACTGGCCCTGCACCTGGCTTTGGCCCTGACACTGCCCCTGGTAGTGGCCCTGAACCAGGCCCTGCACCTGGCCCTGCATCTGTCCTGTCCCTGCACCTGGCCCTGGTCCTGCACCTGTCCCCGGCCCTGCACCTGGCCCTGACCTTGGCCTTGCACCTGGACCTGGCCCTAGCCCTCCACCTAGCCCTGGTATTGGCCCTGCACCTGGCACTGGACCTGCACCAGGCCCTGGCCCTGACCATGCACCTGGCCCTGAACCTGGCCCTGGCCCTGCAACTGTCCCTGGCCCTGCACCTGGCCCTAGCCCTGACCCTCCATCTAGCCCTGGCCCTGGCCCTGCACCTGGCCCTGGCCCTGGCCCTGGCCCTGCACCTGGCCCGGTACCTGGCCCTGACCTGGCCCTGCACCTGGCCCTGGCCCAGACCCTGGCCCTCCACCTAGCCCTGGCCCTGGCACTGCACCTTACCCTGGACCTGGCCCTGGCCCTCTACCTGGCCATGCACCTGGACCTGGCCCTGGCCCTGGCTTGCACCTGGCCCTGGACATGGCCCTGCAACAGGCACTGGCCCTGTAACTGGCACTGGCACTGTACCTAGACCTGGCCCTGAACCTGCACCTGGCCATGGCCTTTCACCTGGCCCTGCACCTGGCCATGCATCTGGCCCTGGATCTTGCCCTGAACCTGGGCCTGGTCCTGCACCTGGCCTTGGCCCTGCACCTGGACCTGAACCTGGCCATGGCCCTGCACCTGGCCCTGGCCCTGCACCTGGCCCTGGCCCTGCACCTGGCCCTGCATATGGCCCTGTACCTGGCCCTGCACCTGGCACTGAACCTGGCCCTGCACCTAGCCCTGGACCTGCACCTGGCCCTGGCCATGTACCTGGCAGTGCACCTGGACCTGGCCTTGGCCCTGCACCTGACCACTGCCTTGGCCCTGCACCTGGCCCTGGCCCTGACCCTGGCCCTCCACCTAGCCCTGGCCCTGCACCTGGACCTAGACCTGGCTCTGCACCTGACCTTGGCCCTGGCCCTGCACCAGGCCCTGAACCTGGCCCTGGCCCTACCTGTCCGTGCACCTGGCACTGGCCCTGGCCCTGCACATGGATCTGGCCCAGTACCTGTCCCTGGCCCTGCACCTGGCCCTGGCCCTGCACCTGGCCCTGACCCTGCACTCTGGACCTGGCCCTGGCGCTGGACCTGGCCCTGTACCTGACCCTGACCCTGCACCTGGCCCTAGAGGTGAACCTGGCCCTGGCCCTGTACCTGGACATGCACCTGGCCCTGGCCTTGGCCATTGCCCTGCACCTGGCCCTGGTCCTGGATATAGCCATGCCACGGGCACTGGCCCTGTACCTGGCACTGGCCCTGCAACTGGCCCTGGCAATGACCCTGCACCTGTAACCTTGGCCCAGGCCCTGCACCTGGCCCTGAAACTGGCACTGGCCCCTGCACCTGGCTTTGGCCCTGACACTGCACCTTGCAGTGGCCCTGAACCAGGCCCTGCACTTGGCCCTGCATCTGTCCCTGTCCCTGCACCTGGCCCTGGTCCTGCACCTGTCCCCCGGCCCTGCACCTGGCCCTGGCCTTGGCCTTGCACCTGGACCTGGCCCTGACCCTCCACCTAGCCCTGGTATTGGCCCTGCACCTGGCACTGGACCTGCACCAGTCCCTGGCCCTGACCCTGCACCTGACCTTGGCCCTGGCCCTGCACCTGGCCCTGAACCTGGCACTGGTCCTCCACCTGGCCCTGGCCCTGCACCTGGCCCTGCACCTACCCTGGCCCTGGAACTGGCCCTGAATCTGGCCATGCACCTGGGCCTGTCCCTGCACCTGGCCCTGTCCCTGCACCTGGCCCTGAACCTGGCCCTGGCCCTGCAACTGTCCCTGGCCCTGCACCTGGCCCTGGCCCTGCACCTGGCCCTGGCCCTGCACCTGGCCCTGAAACTGGCCCTGCTCCTAGCCCTGAAACTGCACCTGGCCCTGGCCATGTACCTGGCAGTGCACCAGGCCCTGGCCCTGGCCCTGCACCTGACCCTGGCCTTGGCTCTGCACCTGGCCTTGGCCCTGACCCTGGCCCTCCACCTAGCCCTGGCCCTGGCCCTGCAACTGGCCCTGGCCCTGGCCCTGGCCCTGCACCTGACCTTGGCCCTGGCCCTGCACCAGGCCCTGAACCTGGCCCTGGCCCTACCTGTCCTTGCACCTGGCAATGGCCCTGGCCCTGCAACTGTCCCTGGCCCTGTACCTGGCCCTGGCCCTGCACCTGGGCCTGGCCCTGGCACTAGACCTGGCCCTGCACCTGACCCTGACCCTTCACCTGGCCCTGGATGTGAACCTGGCCATGGCCTTGCCCCTGGCCATGGCCCTGAACCTGGCCCTGGCCCTGCAGCTGGACATGCACCTGGACCTGGCCTTGCCCTTGGCCCTGCACCTGGCCCTGTTCCTGGACATGGCCCTGCCACTGGCACTGGCCCTGTACCTGGCACTGGCCCTGCAACTGGCCCTGGCACTGACCCTGCACCTGTGACCTTGGCCCTGTCCTGCAACTGGTACTTGCCCTGCACATGGCCCTGGCCTTAGACCTGGCCCAGGCCCTGCAACTGGCCCTGGACCTGGCCCTGTCCCTGCACCTGGCCCTGCACCTGGCCATGCACCTGGCCCTGGCCTTGGCCCTGCACCAGGCCCTGGTCCTGCACCTGGCCCTGACCCACACCCTGGCCCTCCACCTAGCCCTGGCCCTGGCTCTGCACCTTACCCTGACCTCGCCCTGTCCCTGTGCCTGGCCATGCACCTGGCCCTGGCCCTGGCCCTGCACCTGGATCTGCCCCTGCACATGTCCCTGGCCCTGCACATGTCCTTGGCCCTGAGGCTGGCCCTTGCCCTGCACCTGTCCCTGGACCTGCACCTTGATCTGGCCCTGGCCCTGCCCCTGGCCCTGCACCTGACCCTGGCCTTGGATGTGAACATGGTTGTGGACATGCCCCTGGCCCTGCACATGGCCTTGGCCCTGCATCTGGCCCTGGCCCTGCACCTGGCCCTGGCCTTGGCTCTGCACCTGGCCCTGGCCTTGGCCCTGCACCTGGACCTGGCCCTGACCCTAGCCCTCTACCTAGCCCTGGCGCTGGCCCTGCACCTGGCCCTGGCCCCTGGCCCTGGCCCTGCACCTGGCCCTGCACCTGGCCCTGCATCTGTCCCTGTCCCTGCACCTGGCCCTGGTCCTGCACCTGTCCCCGGCCCTGCACCTGGCCCTGGCCTTGGCCTTGCACCTGGACCTGGCCCTGACCCTCCACCTAGCCCTGGTATTGGCCCTGCACCTGGCACTGGACCCTGCACCAGGCCCTGGCCCTGACAATGCACCTGACCTTGGCCCTGGCCCTGCACCTGGCCCTGAACCTGGCACTGGTCCTCCACCTGGCCCTGGCCCTGCACCTACCCTGGCCCTGGAACTGGCCCTGAATCTGGCCATGCACCTGGGCCTGTCCCTGCACCTGGCCCTGTCCCTGCACCTGGCCCTGAACCTGGCCCTGGCCCTGCAACTGTCCCTGGCCCTGCACCTGGCCCTAGCCCTGACCCTCCATCTAGCCCCTGGCCCTGGCCCTGCAACTGGCCCTGGCCCTTGCCCTGTACCTGGAACTGCACCTTGCCCAGGTTCTTGCCCTTGCCTTGGCCATGCACCTGTTTCTGGCCCTGGCCTTGGCCCTGCACCTGGCCCTGACCCTGTACCTGCCCCTGGCCCAGAACCTGGCCCTCCACCTAGCCCTGGCCCTGGCCCTGCACCTTACACTGGACCTGGCCCTGGCCCCTGTACCTGGCCATGCACCTGGCGCTGGCCCTGGCTTGCACCTGGCCCTGGCCTTGGCCCTGCACCAGACCCTGGCATTGGCCCTGCACCTGGCCCTGACCCTGGCCCTCCACATAGCCCTAGCCCTGGCCCTGCAACTGGCCCTGGACCTGGCCCTGGCCCTGCACCTGACCTTGGCCCTGGCCCCTGCACCAGGCCCTGAACCTGGCCCTGGCCCTACCTGTCCGTGCACCTGGCACTGGCCCTGGCCCTGCACCTGGATCTGGCCCAGTACCTGTCCCTGGCCCTGCACCTGGCCCTGGCCCTCCACCTGGCCCTGGCCCTGCACCTTACACTGGACCTGGCCCTGGCCCTGCCTGGCCATGCACCTGGCCCTGGCCCTGGCTTGCACCTGGCCCTGGCCTTGGCCCTGACCAGACCCTGGCATTGGCCCTGCACCTGGCCCTGACCCTGGCCCCCACATAGCCCTAGCCCTGGCCCTGCACCTGGCCCTGACCTGGCCCTGGCCCTGCACCTGACCTTGGCCCTGGCCCTGGCACCAGGCCCTGAACCTGGCCCCTGGCCCTACCTGTCCGTGCACCTGGCACTGGCCCTGGCCCTGCACCTGGATCTGGCCCAGTACCTGTCCCTGGCCCTGCACCTGGCCCTGGCCCTGCACCTGGCCCTGAATGTGAACCTGGCCATGGCCTGCCCCTGGCCATGGCCCTGAACCTGCCCTGGCCCTGCACCTGGCCCTGACTCTGGCTCTGGCCTTGGCCTTGGCCCTGCACCTGGCCCTGTTCCTTGGACATGGCCCTGCCACTGGCACTGGCCCTGTACCTGGCACTGGCCCTGGAACTGGCCCTGGCACTGACCCTGCACCTGTGACCTTGGCCCTGCCCCTGGCACTTGCTGCATGGCCCTGGCCTTGCACCTGGCCCTGTCCCTGCACCTGGCCCTGAAACTGAACTGGCCCTGCACCTGGCTTTGGCCCTGACACTGCCCCTGGTAGTGGCCCTGAACCAGGCCCTGCACCTGGCCCTGCATCTGTCCTGTCCCTGCACCTGGCCCTGGTCCTGCACCTGTCCCCCGGCCCTGCACCTGGCCCTGACCTTGGCCTTGCACCTGGACCTGGCCCTAGCCCTCCACCTAGCCCTGGTATTGGCCCTGCACCTGGCACTGGACCTGCACCAGGCCCTGGCCCTGACCATGCACCTGGCCCTGAACCTGGCCCCTGGCCCTGCATCTGTCCCTGGCCCTGCACCTGGCCCTAGACCTGACCCTCCATCTAGCCCTGGCCCTGGCCCTGCACCTGGCCCTGGCCCTGGCCCTGGCCCTGCACCTGGCCCGGTACCTGGCCCTGACCTGGCCCTGCACCTGGCCCTGGCCCAGACCCTGGCCCTCCACCTAGCCCTGGCCCTGGCACTGCACCTTACCCTGGACCTGGCCCTGGCCCTCTACCTGGCCATGCACCTGGACCTGGCCCTGGCCCTGGCTTGCACCTGGCCCTGGACATGGCCCTGCAACAGGCACTGGCCCTGTAACTGGCACTGGCACTGTACCTAGACCTGGCCCTGAACCTGCACCTGGCCATGGCCTTTCACCTGGCCCTGCACCTGGCCATGCATCTGGCCCTGGATCTTGCCCTGAACCTGGGCCTGGTCCTGCACCTGGCCTTGGCCCTGCACCTGGACCTGAACCTGGC